>NW_023503321.1:0-7500 GCF_014529535.1 Bradysia coprophila | reverse complement strand
TCTATACGAACATGGTCCAAGCAATTGAATCCTCTGTTCAAGAGCGTACCTTGAGCATACATGCTGTGACCCGAAAGATGGTGAACTATACCTGATCAGATCGAAGCCAGGAGAAATTCTGGTGGAGGATCGAAACAGTTCTGACGTGCAAATCGATTGTCAGAATTGGGTATAGGGGCGAAAGACCAATCGAACCATCTAGTAGCTGGTTCCCTCCGAAGTTTCCCTCAGGATAGCTGGCGCAAAGAATTATATTGTATATAATCTTATCTGGTAAAGCGAATGATTAGAGGCCTTGGGGCCGAAACGACCTCAACCTATTCTCAAACTTTAAATGGGTAAGAACCTCATCTTTCTTGATCTGAAGATATTGGGGTTTAGATATATTGTGCCCAGTGGGCCACTTTTGGTAAGCAGAACTGGCGCTGTGGGATGAACCAAACATGATGTTACGGCGCCTAAATTAATGACTCATATTGATACCATGAAAGGCGTTGGTTGCTTAAAACAGCAGGACGGTGGACATGGAAGTCGTAATCCGCTAAGGAGTGTGTAACAACTCACCTGCCGAAGCAACTAGCCCTTAAAATGGATGGCGCTCAAGTCATATGCCTATACATCATCGCTAGAATAAAAATTGTTGGCCATTCGGTCATCATTGTGAAATTCTAGTGAGTAGGAGGGTACAATGGTGTGCGCAGAAGTGTTTGGCGTGAGCCTGCATGAAGCCGCCATTGGCACAGATCTTGGTGGTAGTAGCAAATAATCGAATGAGATCTTGGAGGACTGAAGTGGAGAAGGGTTTCGTGTGAACAGTGGTTGATCACGAGTTAGTCGGTCCTAAGCTTTATGCGAAAGCTGTTTAATTTATGTTACACACACTTAATTTTGTTGTACATAATTCAATAAAAGCGAAAGGGAATACGGTTCCAATTCCGTAACCTGTTGAGTATACGTTTGTTTATTAAAAATGGGTCTTATTACACTCATCCTGGCAACAGGAACGACCATAGAGAAGCCTTCGAGAGATACTGGAAGAGTTTTCTTTTCTGCTAAACAAACGTACCACCATGGAAGTCTTTTATAGAGAGATATGGTGGATGGCTTGGAAGAGCATGACATTTACTGTTGTGTCAGTATTTTCTCCTTGGACCTTGAAAATCTATGGTGGGGCCACGCAAACTTCTCAACAGACCGTACCGATATCCGCAGCCGGTCTCCAAGGTGAAGAGTCTCTAGTCGATAGAATAATGTAGGTAAGGGAAGTCGGCAAATTAGATCCGTAACTTCGGGATAAGGATTGGCTCTGAAGATTGAGATTGTCGGGCTTGATTGGGAAACATTTATAACGGTTAATGTGCTCGTTCTGGGTAAATAGGGTTGGTGTTCTGCATCGATCTGTTCCCCGGATAGAAGATTTCATAGCCAAAATGTGGAACTTTCTTGCTATGATGGTGGAGGGCTTAACGGCTTTCCATCAAAAAACGATTATCAATAAACAATTAATTCAGAACTGGCACGGACCTGGGGAATCCGACTGTCTAATTAAAACAAAGCATTGTGATGGCCCTAGCGGGTGTTGACACAATGTGATTTCTGCCCAGTGCTCTGAATGTCAAAGTGAAGAAATTCAAGTAAGCGCGGGTAAACGGCGGGAGTAACTATGACTCTCTTAAGGTAGCCAAATGCCTCGTCATCTAATTAGTGACGCGCATGAATGGATTAACGAGATTCCTACTGTCCCTATCTACTCAGTGCTACTTTAGCAGCGAAACCGAACGGACGTATTTTATACGAGCGAAAAGTCGGAAAGAGTGTGTATAAAGAAACGACGATAAGAGTCGGAGTGCATATAGTGAGAAGTGTGTATAGTGAGGACAAAGTGTTTGAATAATTTTTGAGTGATTGTAGTTTAAATTCAGTGAGTATTTGCGGAAAAGTGCAAAGGAATTGTGACATAACGGCGGTGAGTGTTGAATATTTTGACTATTCTTGGATTGTTTGGGATTTGAGCGATTGTGTGAATGGAAGTGGATCCGGTTACGGGAGAGAAGCGGACTATGGAGAATAGTCCGCCGAGTGCCCGTAGGAATCCCAAGAAGAAGGTGAGAGTTGATGGGGAAAAGCAGACGTCGTCACGTGATGGGTCAGCGGCGAGTGTGGCTCGCGCTGCCGATGAACGTAAAGGGGAGGTTTCGGGAAACGACGGAGACAATGAAAGTGACGGTAATTCGGACGTGGACGTTGACGTTAATGGGGATAAGGTGGTTGTCGGGAAAGGTGGGGGACTGGCGGGAGAATTTGCTGATGCGGCGCATGCACTGTCCGAACGGGCACGTGTGCTTGCGTTTACCGACAGGGTGACAAAGAGCGTGGGAAAGGAGATTCTTGATCTCATCGCTGCTTATGACGCAATTGTGGTCCGGCAATCGTTGGCGATCGCCCAACTTGAGGGAAAACTCGAGGGGGTGAATCGCGCCGTGCGCCGCGATACGCAAGTTGCCGAGCGAGTCACCGTGACGCGGCCGGCCAAACCTTTGCCCAGCCCCCCGACGTACGCTGTGGTTGTACGAAGTGCTGCATCAGGCGACCGTGCGTCGGCGGTTGAATTGCGTAAGCAGGTTGTGGCAATGGGGAAGGAAATTGGACCGGTTAAGGTTAAGTCGATGCGCCCACTTAAAGATGGGGGAGTGGCAGTGATAGCCTCAACTCGCGCTGACGTTGCAAAGATCAAGAAGGCGCCTGAGTTTGCAGCGGCAGGACTGGCCTTGTCTGATGCGAAGTTGAGCGCACCGCACTTGCTCATTTGTGGCATGCCGTCTGACAAGACTGACGAGGAAATCGGTCAGACTCTGGGTGGGAATCTCCGGGGGGTGGGTAATGCGGAGCTGAAGCAAATTAGGGTGGTGGGGAAAATTAGGCACGGATTCGACAGTGTTGACGTCATTATCGACGCGCCCAAGAAGGTGCGCGACCGTCTGCTGAGTGAAGGAAGAGTGTATGAAGGATGGATGAGTTACCGTGTGCGTGAACATGATAGCGTGCCGCAATGTTATGGATGTGGTAGTTTCGGGCACATGCTGGCTCGCTGTACGCTGGGCAGATTGTGCCACAACTGTGGAGAATCTGGCCATGCGGTGGCGGCTTGTCCGGGCCTGGCGAGTTGTCGTAACTGCATGCTCCGGGGGCTTCCGGCCACTGGACATAGAGTTTCGTCGATAAGGTGTCCGTGCTACATTAGGGAGTGTGAGCGTCGGCGGAATCGTGTAATTGGGTAATGGCTGACTTTCCACAGATCGTTCAGCTGAACTGTGGTAAGTCATACGTTGCGATGGTTGAGCTTGGTATGAAAATGAGTGAGGAGCGCATTCGGGTGGCTATGATTCAGGAACCGTACGTTTTGCGTGGGGAGGTAAGGGGACTGCCGTCTAGCTTCAGGGTGGTTACTAGTAGAATAGTTAACGATGGTATTGGAATCAGTGCGATTGTGATAAACGACCCTGAAGCTGATGTGCTTGTCATTGAGGACTGTACCGATGAGTACGGTGTGTGTGTGTTGATCAAAGGTGCCACATGTAGCATGTACGTTGTGTCCGTGTATTGTAGATTTGGTACTGCCCTAGGACCATATCTGCAATACATGGAAAATGTGCGTGTGAAGTGTGGTAATACCTATATGATCATGGGGATGGACGCAAATGCCGTTTCCCCCCTCTGGTTCAGTAAGGGTGAGAACTTGGGAAGGGGAAGGCTGAATGAAGCGAATGGTCTGCTGCTCGAGGAATGGATACTCGAAGGCAGAATGATTGTTATCAATGAACCCTCGGAGTGGTACACGTTTAGTGGGCCGAATGGCTCTAGCGACATTGACGTGACACTGGTAAACGAAGCTGGCGGTAGGTTCGGGTATGAGTGGTCTGTGCAGCCTGAATGGGGTGTTAGTGACCATAATCTGATCCGTATTCGAGTTAGCTTGGACGGACTAGTGGCTGATGCTTCTCCATCACCACAGTCTGCCAGGTGGCAGACCCGTGATACGGATTGGGGTGAATACATGGGAGATGTGAAAGCTAAAGCAGATGCGTTTGGCCTGGCGCAATATGAAAACGTGAGTGTCGATGAGAAGGTCGACTTACTCACAGAGTGGATATACGGTGCGAACGACTGGAACATGCGGAGGCATACCGCGGTGCGAACTTTCCAGAATGAGTGGTGGTCTGTCGAACTTGCGGAGAAGAGGAGTGAGCTGCGACGGCGCAGGCATGCCTTTCAACGCATTCGTAATGCGGGTGCCGCAAGTCTGGCAGATCGGCTACAGGCGTTTAGGGATTGTAAGATTGAGTACAAGCGCATGTTGTGTGAAGCCAAGCTTCGGTGCTGGCAGGAGTTTGTGGCTAGCGAATCCAATGAAAACCCCTGGGGACGAGTTTTTAAGCTCTGTCGGGGTAGGAGGAAGCCTGTCGATGTCTGTAGCGTTAAAGTCGACGGTGTGTATACTGATACGTGGGAGGGTAGTGTAAATGCGATGATGAACGTTTTCTTTCCTGCCTCGATCGATGATGCGAGTGAGATTGACCGGCTGAAGGCGATTGCCAGACCCTTACCACCTGATCTGGAGATGGATGAAGTATCCGACTCCGTGAGAAGGTGTAAGGTGAGGAAAAGCCCGGGGCCGGATGGGATTGTGGGAGAGATGGTTCGTGCTGTCTGGGGGGCAATCCCGGAATATATGTTCTGTCTGTACAAGCAGTGCTTGCTGGAGAGTTACTTTCCGCAGAAATGGAAAATAGCGAGCTTGGTCATCTTACTCAAGTCTCCGGACCGGATAAGATCTGACCCAGGCTCCTATCGACCTATCTGTTTGTTAGATAACTTGGGCAAGGTGCTTGAGGGTATAATGGTTAAGAGGCTGGATCAAAAGTTGATGGATGTGGAGGTTTCACCGTATCAGTTCGCGTTCACTTACGGCAAGTCTACTGAAGATGCATGGAGATGCGTTCAGCGGCATGTTGAATGCTCGGAGATGAAGTACGTTATTGGGCTGAATATCGACTTTCAAGGTGCGTTTGACAATCTTGGCTGGCTTTCCATGCTTCTGAAGTTAGATGAGGCTCAGAGTAATGAGTTTGGTTTGTGGATGAGTTACTTTGGTGGTCGTAAGGTCTACTATGTTGGTAAGACTGGCATCGTTCGGAAAGATGTGACTCGTGGGTGTCCTCAGGGATCTAAGAGTGGACCGGCGATGTGGAAGCTTGTAATGAATGAACTCTTGCTGGCACTCGTGGCAGCTGGATTCTTCATTGTAGCTTTTGCCGACGACGGTACCATTGTTATTGGGGCTAATAGTCGATCGGCGTTGGAGGAGCTGGGCACGCGGTGCTTGCAGTTGTGTCATGAGTGGGGGAAGAAGGTGTGTGTTCCGGTGTCGGCGGGCAAGACAACGTGTATCCTTATGAAGGGTCACTTGTCGGCCAACCGGCCTCCGTGCATACGGCTGAACGGCACCTCCATCTCCTACAAGAGTGAGGTGAAGCACCTGGGAATCTTCGTTGCTGAGCGTATGAATTTTAGGCCGCACTTCGTTTACCTCCGGGGTAAGATTCTTGGTCTTGTTGGGTGTTTGCGTCGTGTGATGAGGAAGTCGTGGGGCCTGGGGCGTAGGGCAACTTGTATTCTGTACAAGGGGCTCTTCGTGGCGTGTATGTCGTATGGTGCAAGCGTGTGGTTCCGGACTCTGCGCTTTTCGTATGCGTCTATCTTGCTGAATAGATGTCAAAGGCTAGTCCTGTATGCATCTCTAAACGTGTGTCGGACGGTTTCCACAGACGCAATGCAAGTTCTCCACGGAGAACTACCATGGGATTTGGAGGCAACCCGTAGAGGCTTGCTCTCCGAATTCCGTAAAGGCATTACGCCGGTGGATGGCGATCCGATCACGGATGAAGAGATGCTAGGGTTGAGTGGTTCTCAGTTCAAGGAACTGTTGATGGAGAGGTTGCTGGATGTGTGGCAGGGCAGGTGGGATGTCTCGGAAAAGGGACGCCTCACTCATGAGTTTATTCCGAGTGTCCGATTTGTTCGTGAGAATGAGTGGATGGCCTTTGGACTGTGTCTTGGTTATGTATTAACGGGACACGGTAGCATGAATGGTTTTCTGCACAAACGTGGTCTGTCAAATACGCCGGTATGCATGTGTGGAGCACCTAACGAGGACGTCAAGCACCTACTCGGGGAGTGCCCGCTCTACGAGGATCTTCGTGATCTGAATGGTTGTGGGTTACTCATTCGTAACGGATCGCTTGACGTTAGCGGGGGCACTCAGCGAGATTGGAGCGTTTGAAAAGTTGAATCAGTTTGCGGTATCGCTATTCGGCAGGAGGTCGAGGTTGATGAGAGGGGATGAGGATCCGTGAATGATGCATGTGTACGCCGTTATGTCTTGAATGTGGTTGATTGTGGGGTGAATGACCGGCGCAGGATGAGTTCAGCTGGTTGAACGGCTAAGGCCAATTCCAGACTGTCTCTCGGAGAGTGGCGACTCCGCGCAATTCGAGCTAGTCGATCGGAGCTGGAAGTTCATGCTTCCATCCGAAGTGGTCTTCGATACCACCTACCCTACCCGAGGGTTAAATCGGTACCACGGGTGTTGGGAGCCCACCAGGATTGCACTATCCTCCTGGTCCCAACTATGGTTGAGGAGCCTATCCTTGGCTGAAACGTGGTGGCTGTGGTTCAAGTGCGTTTAATACGCTGGGGTACTGCTCCCGGGTGAATTGCAGTAAGGGTTGTGATAGGCCCTTGCCCCACCTTTGGCTATGCTGGTGCATGAAACACCGGCATATAAAGGTAGTCATTTGACGCGCTGATTGAGCGTATCTCAATCTGCTCCTCTTAGAGAGGACGAGATGTTATGCCTTCGGGTGGGTAATCTCGTTAATCTAAAGATATTATTCTGTCCCTATCTACTATCTAGCGAAACCACAGCCAAGGGAACGGGCTTGGAATAATTAGCGGGGAAAGAAGACCCTGTTGAGCTTGACTCTAGTCTGGCACTGTAAGGAGACATAAGGGGTGTAGCATAAAGTGGGAGATGTGTACTTTCGGGTGCATATCAACAATGAAATACCACTACCTTATTGTTTCCTTACTTACTTGATTAGGTGGACGTGTATCATTTTACTTAGCATTTAATGGATACACATTCATTTGAGTATTTTTATCGGTATTTGGTTTGATGCGAACTTCTAGTTCCAAAATATCATGGGTTTTGTTATTCATACCAAACAAATTTCGCTAATATATGATTGCTGTGTGGATTCGTCTATGCGCGATTGTATAGAAATTTGGTTTAACTTTTGTGGCTTAGATATGATCCAAATCAAGGACACTGCCAGGTGGGGAGTTGACTGGGGCGGTACATCTCTCAAATAATAACGGAGGTGTCCCAAGGCCAGCTCAGTGCGGACATAACTACACATAGAGCCAAAGATCTCTCTCTTG
>NW_023503320.1:75000-81640 GCF_014529535.1 Bradysia coprophila | reverse complement strand
CTGCCACTCCCCCATCTTTAAGTGGGCGCATCGACTTAACCTTAACCGGTCCAATTTCCTTCCCCATTGCCACAACCTGCTTACGCAGTTCAACCGCCGACGTACGGTCGCCTGATGCAGCACTCCGTACAACCACAGCGTACGTCGGGGGGCTGGGCAAAGGTTTGGCCGGCCGCGTCACGGTGACTCGCTCGGCAACTTGCGTATCGCGACGCTCGGCGCGATTCACCCCCTCGAGTTTTCCCTCAAGTTGGGCGATCGCCAACGATTGCCGGACCACAATTGCGTCATAAGCAGCGATGAGATCAAGAATCTCCTTTCCCACGCTCTTTGTCACCCTGTCGGTAAACGCAAGCACACGTGCCCGTTCGGACAGTGCATGCACCGCATCAGCAAATTCTCCCGCCAGTCCCCCACCTTTCCCGACAACCACCTTATCCCCTTTAACGTCAACGTCCACGTCCGAATTACCGTCATTCTCATTGTCTCCGTCGTTTCCCGAAACCTCCTTTTTACGTTCATCGGCAGTGCGAGCCACACTCGTCGCTGACCCATCACGTGACGACGTCTGCTTTTCCCCCTCAACTCTCACCTTCTTCTTGGGATTTCTACGGGCGATCGGCGGACTATTTTGCATAACCCGCTTCTCTCCCGTAATCGGATCCACTTCCATTCACACAGTCGCTCAATCCACAAATATACCAAGAATAATCAAAATATTCAACACTCACCGCCGTTATGTCACAATTCCTTTGCACTTTTCCGCAAATACTCACTGAATTTACACTACACTTTATCCTCACTATACACACTTCTCACTATATGCACTCCGACTCTTATCGTCGTTTCTTTATACACTCTCTTTCCGATTTTTCGCTCGTATAAAATACGTCCGTTCGGTTTCGCTGCTAAAGTAGCACCAGTAGATAGGGACAGCATAATATCTTTAGATTAACGAGATTACCCACCCGAAGGCATAACATCTCGTCCTCTCTAAGAGGAGTAGATTGAGATACGCTCAATCAGCGCGTCAAATGACTACCTTTATATGCTGGTGTTTCATGCACCAGCATAGCCAAAGGTGGGGCAAGGGCCTATCACAACCCTTACTGCAATGCACCCGGGAGCAGTACCCCAGCGTATTAAACGCACTTGGACCACAGCCACCACGTTTCAGCCAAGGATAGGCTCCTCAACCATAGTTGGGACCAGGAGGATAGTGCAATCCTGGTGGGCTCCCAACACCCGTGGTACCGATTTAACCCTCGGGTAGGGTAGGTGGTATCGAAGACCACTTCGGATGGAAGCATGAACTTCCAGCTCCGATCGACTAGCTCGAATTGCGCGGAGTCGCCACTCTCCGAGAGACAGTCTGGAATTGGCCTTAGCCGTTCAACCAGCTGAACTCATCCTGCGCCGGTCATTCACCCCACAATCAACCACATTCAAGACATAACGGCGTACACATGCATCATTCACGGATCCTCGTCCCCTCTCATCAACCTCGACCTCCTGCCGAATAGCGATACCGCAAACTGATTCAACTTTCCAAACGCTCCAATCTCGCTGAGTGCCACGCTAACGTCAAGCGACCCGTTACGAATGAATAACCCACAACCATTCAGATCACGAAGATCCTCGTAGAGCGGGCACTCCCCGAGTAGGTGCTTGACGTCCTCGTTAGGTGCTCCACACATGCATACCGGCGTATTTGACAGACCACGTTTGTGCAGAAAACCATTCATGCTACCGTGTCCCGCTAATACATAACCAAGACACAGTCCAAAGGCCATCCACTCATTCTCACGAACAAATCGGACACTCGGAATAAACTCATGAGTGAGGCGTCCCTTTTCCGAGACATCCCACCTGCCCTGCCACACATCCAGCAACCTCTCCGTCAACAGTTCCTTGAACTGAGAACCACTCAACCCTGGCATCTCTTCATCCGTGATCGGATCGCCATCCACCGGCGTAATGCCTCTACGGAATTCGGAGAGCAAACCTCTACGGGTTGCATCCAAATCCCATGGTAGTTCTCCGTGGAGAACTTGCATTGCGTCTGTGGAAACCGTCCGACACACGTTTAGAGATGCATACAGGACCAGCCTTTGACATCTATTCAGCACACGAAAAGCGCAGAGTCCGGAACCACACGCTTGCACCATACGACATACACGCCACGAAGAGCCCCTTGTACAGAATACAAGTTGCCCTACGCCCCAGGCCCCGCGACTTCCTCATCACACGACGCAAACACCCAACAAGACCAAGAATCTTACCCCGGAGGTAAACGAAGTGCGGCCTAAAATTCATACGCTCAGCAACGAAGATTCCCAGGTGCTTCACCTCACTCTTGTAGGAGATGGAGGTGCCGTTCAGCCGTATGCACGGAGGCCGGTTGGCCGACAAGTGACCCTTCATAAGGATACACGTTGTCTTGCCCGCCGACACCGGAACACACACCTTCTTCCCCCACTCATCACACAACTGCAAGCACCGCGTACCCAGCTCCTCCAACGCCGATCGACTATTAGCACCAATAACAATGGTACCGTCGTCGGCAAAAGCTACAATGAAGAATCCAGCCGCCACGAGTGCCAGCAAGAGTTCATTCATTACAAGCTTCCACATCGCCGGTCCACTCTTAGATCCCTGAGGACACCCACGAGTCACATCTTTCCGAACGATGCCAGTATTACCAGCATAGTAGACCTTACGACCACCGAAGTAACTCATCCACAAACCAAACTCATTACTCTGAGCCTCATCTAACTTCAGAAGTATGGAAAGCCAGCCGAGATTGTCAAACGCACCTTGAAAGTCGATATTCAGCCCAATAACGTACTTCATCTCCGAGCCTTCAACATGCCGCTGAACGCATCTCCATGCATCTTCAGTAGACTTGCCGTAAGTGAACGCGAACTGAAACGGTGACACCTCCACATCCATCAACTTTTGATCCAGCCTCTTCACCATGATACCCTCAAGCACCTTGCCCAAGTTATCTAACAAACAGATAGGTCGATAGGAGCCTGGGTCAGATCTTATCCGGTCCGGAGACTTGAGTAAGATGACCAAGCTCGCTATTTTCCATTTCTGCGGAAAGTAACTCTCCAGCAAGCACTGCTTGTACAGACAGAACATATATTCCGGGATTGCCCCCCAGACAGCACGAACCATCTCTCCCATCCCATCCGGCCCCGGGCTTTTCCTCACCTTACACCTTCTCACGGAGTCGGATACTTCATCCATCTCCAGATCAGGTGGTAAGGGTCTGGCAATCGCCTTCAGCCGGTCAATCTCACTCGCATCATCGATCGAGGCAGGAAAGAAAACGTTCATCATCGCATTTACACTACCCTCCCACGTATCAGTATACACACCGTCGACTTTAACGCTACAGACAACGACAGGCTTCCTCCTACCCCAACAGAGCTTAAAAACTCGTCCCCAGGGGTTTTCATTGGACTCGCTAGCCACAAACTCCTGCCAGCACCGAAGCTTGGCTTCACACAACATGCGCTTGTACTCAACCTTACAATCCCGATCTGCCAGACTTGCGGCACCCGCATTACGAATGCGTTGAAAGGTATGCCTGCGCCGTCGCAGCTCACTCCTCTTCTCCGCAAGTTCGACAGACCACCACTCATTCTGGAAAGTTCGCACCGCGGTATGCCTCCGCATGTTCCAGTCGTTCGCACCGTATATCCACTCTGTGAGTAAGTCGACCTTCTCATCGACACTCACGTTTTCATATTGCGCCAGGCCAAACGCATCTGCTTTAGCTTTCACTCTCCCATGTATTCACCCCAATCCGTATCACGGGTCTGCCACCTGGCAGACTGTGGTGATGGAGAAGCATCAGCCACTAGTCCGTCCAAGCTAACTCGAATACGGATCAGATTATGGTCACTAACACCCCATTCAGGCTGCACAGACCACTCATACCCGAACCTACCGCCAGCTTCGTTTACCAGTGTCACGTCAATGTCGCTAGAGCCATTCGGCCCACTAAACGTGTACCACTCCGAGGGTTCATTGATAACAATCATTCTGCCTTCGAGTATCCATTCCTCGAGCAGCAGACCATTCGCTTCATTCAGCCTTCCCCTTCCCAAGTTCTCACCCTTACTGAACCAGAGGGGGGAAACGGTATTTGCGTCCATCCCCATGATCATATAGGTATTACCACACTTCACACGCACATTTTCCATGTATTGCAGATATGGTCCTAGGGCAGTACCAAATCTACAATACACGGACACAACGTACATGCTACATGTGGCACCTTTGATCAACACACACACACCGTACTCATCGGTACAGTCCTCAATGACAAGCACATCAGCTTCAGGGTCGTTTATCACAATCGCACTGATTCCAATACCATCGTTAACTATTCTACTAGTAACCACCCTGAAGCTAGACAGCAGTCCCCTTACCTCCCCACGCAAAACGTATGGTTCCTGAATCATCGCCACCCGAACGCGCTACTCACTCATTATCATACCAAGCTCAACCATCGCAACGTATGACTTACCACAGTTCAGCTGAACGATCTGTGGAAAGTCAGCCATTACTCAATTACACGATTCCGCCGACGCTCACACTCCCTAATGTAGCACGACAACTCGCCAGGCCCGGACAAGCCGCCACCGCATGGCCAGATTCTCCACAGTTGTGGCACAATCTGCCCAGCGTACAGCGAGCCAGCATGTGCCCGAAACTACCACACCCATAACATTGCGGCACGCTATCATGTTCACGCACACGGTAACTCATCCATCCTTCATACACTCTTCCTTCACTCAGCAGACGGTCGCGCACCTTCTTGGGCGCGTCGATAATGACGTCAACACAGTCGAATCCGTGCCTAATTTTCCCCACCACCCTAATTTGCTTCAGCTCATCCGCATTACCCAACCCCCGGAGATTCCCACCCAGAGTCTGACCGATTTCCTCGTCAGTCTTGTCAGACTGCATGCCACAAATGAGCAAGTGCGGTGCACTCAACTTCGCATCAGACAAGGCCAGTCCTGCCGCTGCAAACTCAGGCGCCTTCTTGATCTTCGCAACGTTAGCGCGAGTTGAGGCTATCACTGCCACTCCCCCATCTTTAAGTGGGCGCATCGACTTAACCTTAACCGGTCCAATTTCCTTCACCATTGCCACAACCTGCTTACGCAGTTCAACCGCCGACGCACGGTCGCCTGATGCAGCACTCCGTACAACCACAGCGTACGTCGGGGGGCTGGGAAAGGTTTGGCCGGCCGCGTCACGGTGATTTCTGCCCAGTGCTCTGAATGTCAAAGTGAAGAAATTCAAGTAAGCGCGGGTAAACGGCGGTAGTAACTATGACTCTCTTATGGTTATAGACTATGAGGGTCTTCGATCAGAGCTTAGAAGGCATGTGGAAGCCAGTAACAAGAGTGGAAGTGGACAGGGTAAAGACAAAAGCAGACTCGGCACCAGGGCCAGATGGGATTTCTCCTTTGCAGTGGAAGAGGGTGGATGTTACGCTAAAGCAGCTACTGTATAATTTGTTCATCTTTTATGAAAGGGTTCCGAAAGCATTACAAGATTCAAGGACAGTTTTTATTCCGAAGACAGAGCATGGATCTACAGATCCAGGAGATTTTAGACCTCTGACGATATGTTCGATAGCGCTTAGGGAGTTCAATAAGTTGTCGTCAAATAGGTTAGTGATATCGTGTGGATTCGATAATAGGCAGACGGCGTATCAGCTGTTAGATGGGGTAGGAATAAATGTAGTGATAACGTCAGCGATCATTGCGGAGGCGAAGAGAAGGCGATCTGAGATGCATATGGCAATCTTAGACCTGGCAAAAGCCTTTAATAGTGTTTTTCATGAGTCTATCAAAGTAGGAATAGAAGAACGAGGCTTTCCAGCAGGGTTCGCTAGATATGTGACAGCACTATATCGAGATGCTTATACGGTGTTGCAGTTTGAAGGTATGGAGAAAAGAGTCGGAGTAGGTGCAGGGGTGCAGGGGAGATCCGCTTAGTGGACTGATATTTATTCTGATTTTTGAGAAAGGGCTGCGAGCATTGGATAAGGAAGTAGGTTTTGATATAGGTGATATAAGGTTTAATGCAGGAGCATATTCTGATGACAATTTGCTCTACTCATCGACTAGAAGGGGTCTGCAAAGGAACATAGATTTAAAAGAGCAGGCAGAATTAGAGGTAGGTTTAGTCGCAAATCCAAGAAAGTCTAAGACTATGTCGCTAGTACCATCTGGACGAGATAAGAAGATAAAGGTAGAAAAGGGCAAGCCGTTCCGTGTTTCAGGAGAGCAAGTTCATGAGATTGGGGTTGTAGAAGCATGGAAGTATGTGGGTGTTAAATTTCAAGGGGAAAATGTGGATAACGCGGACAGTAGTAGTTTAGGCACGATGCTGCAAAAACTGACGAAAGCGCCGCTGAAGCCGCAGCAGCGAATTAGGTTGCTAAAGATGGTAGTAATACCACGGCTTCAGGCGAGGTTGATAGATAGTCGAACCACTGCGGCAGGTTTGAAGAAGATGGATGCTTTAGTTAGGAGTAGTGTTAGGCAGTGGTTGAAGTTACCACAAGGCTAGGGAATTTGAATGATGAAAGAGTGAAAGCGGCTTT
>NW_023503320.1:0-70000 GCF_014529535.1 Bradysia coprophila | reverse complement strand
CTAAGTGCAAAAAGATCACTGTGCGAGGGACCAACACACAAAAAGTTTATGTAAGAATTACTCTCGCACGCCTGAAGACAAAACGAGTTTATTGCGCGCCGAAAAGTATTTCTATAGCCTTCAAGTACCGCATAAAAGCGATCTACATTAAAAGAAGCGATACTGATATAGCTACGCGCATAATATTTTCTCTCGCAATTATAGGAACAGCCGCTTTTATATACTCATTGACCGCACACACTCATTGCGCATCTGAAAGCAGTACCATATCGTCTATATACAAAATCCTTGATCTCATTTGTATTAGCCTACGCCATCTCGATACGTCGATAGTAATAGCGCGCATAATTTCTCATTCTATTAAGTCTCATCATCGATATAGGTCGATTCTAGTGCAAGACCGTGTTTGGTCCAAAGAAAACTTAACTGAATCCCGAATCAGCAGCAGTGCAATTGATTATTTCTGCGGAAACTGTACAAAGTCGCACAAAAGCTCAAGTCCGAACAGCATTTTACCTCACCATTTTGCCATTGAAACACGTTCCGTATCACAGTACCACAAGTCCAAGCTACATTCTAGGATCATTCTAGAACATTACGGAGATTTAAACAACAAAACCGGAGTACGTAAGGGAGGATACGGTCGCAGAATAGGCGTGAGTCAGGATAATCGTGCAAACACTCAGGTAACAACGTACAGAAAGCATGGCAGTATAACCTCAATTATCAATAGCCACTTATTATACGGTTGCAGGAACAACATTACCGGAAGCTTAGCTACACAATTCAGGCGGTTTCATAAGCTACAACGGGAGTGTGTCGTTAAGGTAAGAAAAATCAGATTCATCACCACGATACCCAATTGTAAGACTCGGATTAACCCCTCAGTTGGCCAGGCCACTGTACAAGCCACTGTAGACTCACGAGGAACTGACTTGCAACTCGAACAAGTAAAGGTAACTATTTCCTCAACGGGATGTGGTGCAGACAAGAGAAAAGCTAACAATTGGTCTCTTAACCTAACTATTTCAGACCCAACTACGCTTACGTACAAGGGAATGTCTCAAGCTTCACTGAGCTCTACACTGATTGACGAGGAAGCCCTACTTGAGTCGGACGAATACGATAGTGGCGCAATAGCTACGGAAGGTGACTTGGAAAGCTGCGAGGAACTCACTAGTAGCGACCAGGAAGTCACAGATATCAGCTCGGGAACCGCCAATCTGAGTATTCGGTACGAGCTAGGCAACGCAACACTGTGCTCGACACCCAGAACGTTTACACTTGAAACCCCGACGGAAGAAAATTGGGCCGCCGAAACGGACGCAGTGGATACTAATACCGAAATTCAATCACCAGCAATTGGCATAAGCGTAGTCGATACAATTTCCATTAAAAGTAAGAGACCTAGAGAAGTAAACCAATCGCCGAACTCTAGCTTGCCTGCCGCCAAGCAAAGACGAATAGTGATGGCGCCACCGAATCCAGCTGAGAGTGAGGAAGCAGATGTGAAGTATGTCGTTAGATTGATACCGGACTTGGAGGATGTCCATCTATTCTCCGATAAGCACGGCGAAATTCTAGCGAAAAACGTCAACAAGATACTCAAGACGGTTAAGGACCCCAACATCAAGTACGACTACTGCGATTTCGAAAGAGGTAGATTCAAATTTGTGTGCCCGACGGAGGAGGCCAGGGAGTGGGCTATGAAAATAGTCCCATCTTTGACTGAACTATGGGCGGATCCCAAAGTAAAAGCAGTGGACTGTGGCAAACTGCCGAAGCTAGTGAGAGCTACAGTCACCTTTAATAACCCAGCACCGGACTCTCTGGAGTTTTTCGAGGACGTGGATTTGAAAAACGAATCTATCGATACCAACGAGTGGAGGGTTTACGGTAAGCGAAAGATTCAGGGTAACAAGACAGTGTTCTTCATTGGCATAGACGAAAAGGCTAAGGACGCTCTGAAAGCGATGGGGTTTCGACCGTATTTTGCGAACGGTCGCACTAAAATTAACGTAGACGATAAATAATGGAGAGAACGCATAAGGCTGTACATATTTTCAAAAATTCTGTCAATAAAGAAGTGCGATCAAGCAAAAGTTGGGCATTTTTCAATCTAGCAATCGTGAGAAGCGAAGGAGTGGAAATAGGTAAGGATATCTCGAAGTCAATTAACAGCGAGAATCAAAGAACACTACCGAAACGAGGAAGCATAAAGAATCGAGGTATAGAGAAAGACGAAGAGTGCAAGCAGCCAAGCAGCTTTATAAATTCATTATTCAGTCATAACAATTTAGCTTTGTGTGCAACATTAGATAAGGTAAGCAATAGGATGATGAATTATTCTAAGTCAACATACAAGGTCAGTTTAAAGGTGGTTGGGTATGAAACAGAGAGACAAATTACAGCAAGTTTACATGGTTTTATGCAGTTAGGCTTATCAAACCGACGCTTTATGTTATGTCCAATGGATAGTGAAGACTTGGACTTCTATCAAATCAACTTGCATAAAGCGTACGGGCCGTCGAACGAATTAAACAATTTGTTAAGGAGTGCAAAAACGTTTATAGTATTTATACAAGAGCCAGTGGCTAGATCAGGTAGTATTAAGGGAATCAATAGAAGACATGGAAATTTAATTCATGCGAGCGGCAGAGGCAAGCCTAGGGCGGCAATATTTACCTCCAAAAACCTAGTTGTTCATCCATTATATCACCTCAGTACCTTAGACCAAGTGGTAGCACGGATCACGTTAAGAAAAAATGGCAAGTACAAGGATATCATTCTTTGCTCGAGCTATTTTCCGTATGATTCACTAGATGATCCACCGACACCTGAATTTGTCACAGTCGTAGAATACTGCAAAACCAACAAAATACCACTACTCACAGGGGTAGATTCTAATTCGCATCACTTTGCATGGGGTAGCACCAACATTAACGATAGGGGAGAAAAACTGCTGGATCACATCATATCAACAGAGCTGATGATTCTAAACGTAGGGAACGAACCTACTTTCATTAATAAATTACGGAAAGAAGTACTAGATATGACGCTCTGCTCTAGAGAATTATTCTCAACTATCTTTGACTGGAAAGTTACAGAAGATATTCTCACATCAGACCATAGATGTATAAGATTTAGGATGAGCCTAGACCCTTTACCGCCATTATTATTTAGAAATCCGGCATCCACTAATTGGAATTACTTTACACACTTGATAGAAGAGAAGTTATGCAGCGAGATAGCAGAACCCCAGAACTCAGATGACCTAGACAAATTAGCTGAAACTTTTCAAGATATTTTTATGGGAGCGTTCAACGAGGCGTGTCCTGCTAGGATGCACAAAGCTGGAAAATCAGTTCCCTATTACTCATCGGAAGACAGGAAAAAAGTTAGGAAGCTATTCAACATCTGCAAAAAGTCGGGAAATTGGGCTGATTATCATGAAGAACTAAAGATCTACAACAAAAATCTTAGACTAAGGAGCAGAACCGGATGGAAAAACCACTGTAGCGAAATTAGTGGCATACACGATTCGGCAAAGATGGAAAATCTTATCCAGAGACCCGGCTCAATCTGTAGGATCATTACTGTTACCATCAGGCGACCACACCAAAGATCAAAAAGAAACATACGAGCACCTTCTGAACGTCCACTTCCCTGACTGTAAGACCGTTGATAATTCTAATTCGGGACATATGCCGCTTTCAGACACTAGTATACGAATTGATAATAATCTGATTGATGAGATCATCAATGACGAAAAAATACTATGGTCCGTAAACTCGTTCAGGCCATTTAAGTCACCTGGGTTAGACGGTATTGTGCCAGCCGCGCTTCAGCGTTCTATCCATGCTACGAAAAACTACCTCAGTAAAATTTTTAAGGCCTCACTCAAACTACAGCACATACCTAAATGCTGGAGAGGAGTCAAGGTCGTCTTCATAATAAAGCCAGGAAAAACCAATTATGCGTTAGCCGAAAATTACAGACCGATTAGTCTAACTTCATTTATGCTTAAAACTCTTGAGAAAATAATTGACCGGTACCTCAGGGATGTACCACTCAAACTGATCAAGATTCATGACAAGCAACACGCCTACCAATGTGGCAAGTCCACGGAGAATGCACTGCACAACATAGTCAGAAATATTGAACTCTCACTGGCAGACGGTGAATTTGCACTAGGATGTTTCATTGATGTTTCTGGGGCATTCAATAACGTCAAGTATGAAGCCATAAAGAAAGCATGTCAAAGACATAACATCGACCCCGGATTAGTCGGGTGGATAGTAGCCATGCTAATGAGCAGACTGGTTATAGTTCAATTCGGCTCGACTACACTTACGGCTATTGTGTCTAAAGGCTGCCCCCAAGGTGGAGTACTTCCCCCTCTCTTATGGTGCCTAGTAATTAACGAACTTATTAAGAAGCTTAACGACAACAACTTCCAAACGGAAGGTTTCTCTGATGACCTAGCCACACTTCTCAAAGGTAAATTCTTGAGTACCTTATGCGACCTTCTACAAACAGTTCTAGACATAGTCACGAATTGGTGTACGGAAAACGGCCTTAACGTCAACCCTAACAAAACTAATATGATACTGTTCACAAGGCGTAGAAATATAGAAGGACTGAAAATTCCACTGATAAATGGTATACCGATTAAACTGGTCAAAGAAGTGAAATATCTGGGTATTATCTTAGACAGTGGCATGTACTGGTTAGCGAACCTGAACTCGCGCCTAGAAAAAGCACTGATATCACTATGGCAATGCCGCAAAGCGTATGGGGCATCTTGGGGCCTTACACCTAAAGTAATGCATTGGATCTACACAACCGTCATCAGACCCATCGTAACATACGCTTCATTTCTGTGGAATCACAGATGTAACCTCAAACATATTCAAAAGAAATTAAATAAATTTCAAAGAACTGCATGCTTAGCCATAACTGGGGCCTGGAGATCAACTCCAACAGCCGCACTGGAGGCAATGCTAAATTTACCTCCGCTGCATATCCATATTGCTAACGAAGCTATTGCAACGCTAAATAGAATTGGTAAAGCACCAATCAGGTCGACAGACCATACGAAAGTCTGGTTTAGTACGATATACAGGGAACCTGCATTAAGTATGCCATCAGATAACATAGTTAGAACGTTTAGATTTAACAAAAAGTTTAGTACGCAATTCCCTAACAGGGAAGAATGGATTGATGGAACATTACCACCAAAACAAGGTTATGTATTTTACTCGGACGGCTCCCTTATATGCGAGTCAGCTGGCGCTGGATTATACTGTAAAGAACTGAATATTGAGCTAAGTTTACCACTAGGTTACTATTCGTCTATATACTTGGCTGAAATCAGAGCAATTATAGAAGCCTGTAAGGTAATTATAGAGGAAAGCATCAATAATGAAAATATTTCAATATGCTCCGACAGCCAGGGCGCTATCAAAGCAGTATCATCATTCGCATTTACCTCAGCTCTTGCTCTGGAATGCTATGACATACTGAACCAAGTGAGCAGACATAACATTGTGAACCTCATTTGGATACCGGGACACTCCAACATAGAGGGGAACGAGAGAGCGGATCAACTAGCAAAAATTGGAGCTCTTAGCACCCTGACGGGCCCGGAACCAGCAATGGGTGTCCCCAGGTCTTATGTAAAACAAAGAATAAACAAATTGAAAAAGCGTACGTTCACAGAATACTGGAAAAATGTACCTGGTTGTCGTCAAGCTAAAAATTGCATCCAAATTAGTATGAAAAACAGTAAGTATCTCATTAACATAAGCAGAACGAGACTCAAAAAATACACCGGAGTGATGACGGGACATTACGAATTTAACAAGCATCTCACAACTATCGGCAAACGCAGCGACCCTAGCTGTGATTTATGTGGGGAACACATAGATACGGCGGAACATTACCTCTGTAAGTGTCCTGCTTTCATAACCCAAAGAAGAAAGCATCTGGGCGGTTACACCATTGGGTATAACCAAATTAGAACATTGCAATCACATGACATCCTGAGCTACATTGCTAGCACAGGTAGATTCATCCAAACAGCAAATGTATAATCTACACCTAGTTAGCACAATAGGCCCATTGGAGGCCTCAGTGCGCGTTACCTGTCCTGCTAGGACTAGTAACAACTAGCCTTAATAAAAAAAAAAATATATTTTTTCAAATTTCTCACAGAAATATAAGTCGTTGTCGCACACTTGCCATAATAATTATAATAAACTCTATATAAAACACATTTATTTTCCAAGTTCTCGATGTTTGTCGTTGTTGTCGCTTGCTACAGCGTCCGAACCACCGCCAAAGACTGTCCCAAGCCAGTTTGAAAAAGAGTGGAGGGAATGAAGTTTAACGAGGACGTAGCAGTAGATAAGATAGGATTAGATAGATCAATCTTAAGGCTGAATGAATCGTGAGTTGGAAGCCGAAAGAATTGGGGTTAAGGGACCAACGTTGAGGCGAAACAACACGATCAGGAAGCCCAAGGATAGAACGATCCCAGAATTCTTATTAGCTACTAGGTTAAGCTTTTCAACGACGTCCTTTAAAAGACGTCAATAACCTTTTGCTCAGATAGGTTCAAAAGAATGGGCAAAGCTTTATGGAAAAGAATGTTCAAAAAGAGTAACACTACCCCGTCGGGCACTGTGCACTTTGATAGGCACTGTGGTCCCGGTACGTGCAGAAATGCGCGGGTCAGAGCTCGGGGATTACCGGGGGCGAGCAAAGTAAAGCTTTCATACTCACCAACCCGCAGTAGCAAGCGTGGTGTTTTAATGCTAAAAACCTTCAAACGAAGCCACAACGAATTATACATTGCCACATATAATGCCAGAACATTGTCGTCAAGACAAAAAATGCAAGAAATGGAAGAAGAGATAGAAAAGATAAAATGGGATGTTGTGGGAGTGAGCGAAGTGAGAAAACCTGGAGAGGAATGCCTGAAATTACAATCAGGGCATACATTCTTCTACCGAGGAAGTGACAGTCAGATGCTGATGCACGGTGTCGGATTGTTCATAAACAAGCGGTGGTCGGATCGCATAACTCACACGAAAAGCATATCCGATCGAGTGATATACGTAAGCCTGAAGATAAATAACAGATACAGTGTCAAATTAATTCAGGTTTACGCACCCACGTCCACCCATGATGACGAAGAAGTAGAAAGATTCTATGAAGATGTCGAGAAAGCTCTGGACGAAAACCCATCACATTACCAATATCTCATCGGTGATTTCAATGCGAAGCTGGGAAAACGAGAAGAAGACTCCGAAGTTTCTATTGGCAGTTTTAGCAACGACCAAAGAAATGAGCGTGGAAATGTTTTACTCAACTTCCTACAGCAACACAATTTGTACGCAATGAATTCATTTTTTGCAGGAAAGCCTCAACGTAAATGGACTTGGGCTAGTGCAGATGGTGTAACGAAAAATGAGATCGATTACATCATAACTGGCTGTAAGTCAACCGTTAAGAACGTTACGGTCCTAAACAATTTTTCAACAGGTAGTGATCACCGAATGGTTCGTGCAAGAGTCACGTTAAATACCAGATTTCAAAGATCACAACTAGTTCAGAAAAGTGAAAGGATTGACGTACAACGGCTTTACACACAAAATGAAGAATTTGCTACGAAAATGACTGCCGAATTAGATAACGTCAACAATCAATGTGAAACATTGGACGAATTGAATACCAAAATCGTCGATACAATAATGGGTTTCATGAAATCCAAATGCAAATCCGTCCAAGGGAAAGAATCAAAACTCAGCAGAGAAACATTAGACCTGATCGCAAGCAGAGCAGAGTTGGTAAAAAACGGAGGACGAGATTCGGTGGAATACCGGAACTTGTCTAAAAGTATCAACAAAGCAAGGAGATCAGATGAAAGAAAATATAATGTCCAATTGGCTCAACACATAATTGAAGCTAACTGCAATATGAAAGTCCTACGGAGAAAAATGACAAACGCCAAAAAAGAAATCTTCAAATTACGAGACAAAACAGGAATGATCCAAACGGATCGAAATGCGATATTAAACATTGCAACAGAATTTTATGAGAATTTGTTTTCTTCAGCAAGACAGAGTCCAACGGAAGAAACCGAAGATAGACCAATAATAAGAAACGTGGGATCGGATGATATGCCCGACATAACTGTTGATGAAGTCAAGGCCGCAGTAGCCGAGATGAAAAACAAAAAGTCTCCAGGAGAAGATGGTGTTCCAGTGGAAGCCATTAAACTAGGTGGAGACTCCTTATTAAAGGCAATCACGGCTTTGTTTAATCAATGTCTCCAATGGGAAGAAGTACCAGAAGCTTGGGAAAATGCGGTAATTACATTGCTGCATAAAAAAGGAGACATAACAAAGCTGGAAAATTACCGACCCATAAGCCTATTGTCAACACTCTACAAGTTGTTTATGAAAATCATTACGAAGAGGAACACTAACAAGTTCGACTTCTACCAACCTGTTGAACAAGCTGCTTTCAGATCTGGTTTCAGCACAAACGACCATTTGCAAGTGATGAGAACGCTTATTGAGAAGTGTCGTGAATACAACATCGACATAGTCTTGCTATTCATAGACTTCGAAAAAGCTTTCGATTCAGTGGAAACATGGTCGATATTGGACGCATTAGACGAATGTAGAGTAGACTCAAGGTACTCCAACACAATTCGATATGTGTACAAAAATGCTACTTCATGTATAAAACTTCATAAGAGCACGGAGAAATTCAGAATTGGCCGAGGTGTAAGGCAGGGTGACACCATTTCACCGAAATTATTCACGGCGATTCTGCAGAGTGTTTTTAGGAAGTTAAACTGGAGTAAAATGGGAATAAAGATAAATGGAGAGTACCTGAGCAATCTCCGCTTCGCTGATGACATTGTACCGATAGCAGCGAATCTAGGTCAGGCTCAGCTTATGCTACAACAGTTAAGTGAAGAGGCAAACAAAGTTGGCCTCAAGATGAACTTATCGAAAACAAAAGTCATGATCAACATCGGGGACGATAGAGAAATCAAAATTGGTTTCTATCCACTGCTGGATGTAGGCCTCTCCAACTTCTTTCCATTTCGTACGATCCATTGCCATTTGCTGCCAGTTTGTACCTGCAATATTCTTAATTCCGTTTGTCCATCTCTCTGGTGGTCTACCTATAGCTCGTCTTTTATATGGTCGCCAGTTCATGATCTTTTTGGTCCAACGTTCGTCTGTCCTTCTTGCAATATGTCCCGCCCAGCTCCATTTCAGAGATGCTATTCTTTCCATGACATCAACGACCCTGGTTTGTTGTCGAATCCATTGATTCGTCATTCTGTCTCTGAGTGTTATTCCGAGCATACTCCGTTCCATGGCTCTTTGTGTCACTCTCAATTTATCTTCGGATGCTTTTGTTAAAGTTAACGTTTCCGCTCCATAAGTGAGCACTGGAAGGACACAAGTGTCGAAAACTTTGCGTTTCAGACTATTATTCATTTTGCTTTTGAAAATTAGTCTGAGTTTTCCGAACGCTGCCCATGCAAGACCAATCCTACGTCTTATTTCTGCAGTTTGGTTGTCCAGACCTAACTTCAGTTTATGTCCTAGATATACATAGCTGTCGACTCGTTCAATGACAGTGTCACCAATTTTGATTTCTCTATCGTCCCCGATGTTGGTCATGACTTTTGTTTTCGATAAGTTCATCTTGAGGCCAACTTTGCTCGCCTCTTCACTTAACTGTTGTAGCATAAGCTGAGCCTGACCTAGATTCGCTGCTATCGGTACAATGTCATCAGCGAAGCGGAGATTGCTCAGGTACTCTCCATTTATCTTTATTCCCATTTTACTCCAGTTTAACTTCCTAAAAATACTCTGCAGAATCGCCGTGAATAATTTCGGTGAAATGGTGTCACCCTGCCTTACACCTCGGCCAATTCTGAATTTCTCCGTGCTCTTATGAAGTTTTATACGATCACTGTATCGGTTAAACAAGCTCTCGTTAATATTGCCAAATGAAATGAACTAAATTGTAATAGTGAATGTTTTGCTCACGAATTAAATTTTTTACAAATTTATTGTTAACATAAAGCGCATTTACGCCCAGCTAAGGACGTAAAATACGACAGAGGGTTTGTAAACACAATGATTTCATATTTGTTTTGGGCGAATATCACGACAAGGTTCGTCGTTTATACTTAAAGTAAGTACCCAAAATAATTCTATCAAAGTGCTTCCATTCCTTACTAATTTTACTTAATAAGAAACAATGCGTTCAACAGTTTGCACATAACTATGCGCTAAATTACGTACTATACAGCACGTATTCCACAAAAACGAATAGCTGTTACACCATTCATAGTTTTTGTGTTATTGTTTGTTTCAAATCAATAATGATCCTTCCGCAGGTTCACCTACGGAAACCTTGTTACGACTTTTACTTCCTCTAAATAACCAAGTTCGGTCAACTTCTGTGAAGCAACTGCAACACAACGAGGCGTCGCAGCGATCACGTCCGGAGACCTCACTAAACAATTCAATCGGTAGTAGCGACGGGCGGTGTGTACAAAGGGCAGGGACGTAATCAATGCGAGTTAATGACTCGCACTTACTGGGAATTCCAGGTTCATATCCAGTGTATAATAAAAATAAAATCAAAATTCTGGTTGATCCTGCCAGTAGTTATATGCTTGTCTCAAAGATTAAGCCATGCATGCCTTAGTACAAACGAAAATAAAGTGAAACCGCAAAAGGCTCATTATATCAGTTATGGTTTCTTAGATCGTATCCACAATTACTTGGATAACTGTGGTAATTCTAGAGCTAATACATGCATTTAAAGAGAAACCGGTAAAATGGGTTCTCTGCTTTTATTAGATTTAAACCAATTGGGAGCGTTTCGGCGTTCTTACATTTAAACTGGTTGAACTCTGGATAATTTGTTGATCGCATGGTCTCGTACCGGCGACGGATCTTTCAAATGTCTGCCCTATCAACTATTGAAGGTAATGTCTTGGATTACCTTGGTTGCAACGGGTAACGGGGAATCAGGGTTCGATTCCGGAGAGAGAGCCTGAGAAACGGCTACCACATCTAAGGAAGGCAGCAGGCGCGTAAATTACCCACTCCCAGCACGGGGAGGTAGTGACGAAAAATAACAAGACTCACATCCGAGGCCTTGTAATTGGAATGAGTACACTTTAAATCCTTTAACAAGGATCAATGGGAGGGCAAATCTGGTGCCAGCAGCCGCGGTAATTCCAGCTCCAATAGCGTATATTAAAGTTGTTGCGGTTTAAACGTTCGTAGTTGAACTTGTGTTCCGCACGGGCAGTACCAAACAACTGGTAAAACAGTAGTAGTACCTTGTCTTACTTCCTGTCCTCGGATTAGGAAATGTGCGTGGACGTATTATCGGCGTGTTCGCTCTAGTAGCGTTCACATCAGCCCATCGCAGTGCTCTTAAACAAGTGTTGCTGTGGGCCGATACAAATTTCTTCTTCTTCTTCTTCTTTTTCAGCCTGTTTCTATCCACTGCTGGATGTAGGCCTCTCCAACTTCTTTCCATTTCGTACGATCCATTGCCATTTGCTGCCAGTTTGTACCTGCAATATTCTTAATTCCGTTTGTCCATCTCTCTGGTGGTCTACCTATAGCTCGTCTTTTATATGGTCTCCAGTTCATGATCTTTTTGGTCCAACGTTCGTCTGTCCTTCTTGCAATATGTCCCACCCAGCTCCATTTCAGAGATGCTATTCTTTCCATGACATCAACGACCCTGGTTTGTTGTCGAATCCATTGATTCGTCATTCTGTCTCTGAGTGTTATTCCAAGCATACTCCGTTCCATGGCTCTTTGTGTCACTCTCAATTTATCTTCGGATGCTTTCGTTAAAGTTAACGTTTCCGCTCCATAAGTGAGCACTGGAAGGACACAAGTGTCGAAAACTTTGCGTTTCAGACTATTACTCATTTTGCTTTTGAAAATTAGTCTGAGTTTTCCGAACGCTGTCCATGCAAGACCAATCCTACGTCTTATTTCTGCAGTCTGGTTGTCCAGACCTAACTTCAGTTTATGTCCTAGATATACATAGCTGTCGACTCGTTCAATGACAGTGTCACCAATTTTGATTTCTCTATCGTCCCCGATGTTGGTCATGACTTTTGTTTTCGATAAGTTCATCTTGAGGCCAACTTTGCTTGCCTCTTCACTTAACTGTTGTAGCATAAGCTGAGCCTGACCTAGATTCGCTGCTATCGGTACAATGTCATCAGCGAAGCGGAGATTGCTCAGGTACTCTCCATTTATCTTTATTCCCATTTTACTCCAGTTTAACTTCTTAAAAATACTCTGCAGAATCGCCGTGAATAATTTCGGTGAAATAGTGTCACCCTGCCTTACACCTCGACCGATTCTGAATTTCTCCGTGCTCTTATGAAGTTTTATACATGAAGTAGCATTTTTGTACACATATCGACTTGTGTTGGAGTACCTTGAGTCTACTCTACATTCGTCTAATGCGTCCAATATCGACCATGTTTCCACTGAATCGAAAGCTTTTTCGAAGTCTATGAATAGCAATACTATGTCGATGTTGTATTCACGACACTTCTCAATAAGCGTTCTCATCACCTGCAAATGGTCGTTTGTGCTGAAACCAGATCTGAAAGCAGCTTGTTCAACAGGTTGGACAGGAACTTGTTAGTGTTCCTCTTCGTAATGATTTTCATAAACAACTTGTAGAGTGTTGACAATAGGCTTATGGGCCGGTAATTTTCCAGCTTTGTTATGTCTCCTTTTTTATGCAGCAATGTAATTACCGCATTTTCCCAGGCTTCTGGTACTTCTTCCCATTGGAGACATTGATTAAACAAAGCCGTGATTGCCTTTAATAAGGAGTCTCCACCCAGTTTAATGGCTTCCACTGGAACACCATCTTCTCCGGGAGACTTTTTGTTTTTCATCTCGGCTACTGCGGCCTTGACTTCATCAACAGTTATGTCGGGCATATCCTCCGATCCAACGTTTCTTATTATTGGTCTATCTTCGGTTTCTTCCGTTGGACTCTGTCTTGCTGAAGAAAACAAATTCTCATAAAATTCTGTTGCAATGTTTAATATCGCATTTCGATCCGTTTGGATCGTTCCTGTTTTGTCTCGTAATTTGAAGATTTCTTTTTTGGCGTTTGTCATTTTTCTCCGTAGGACTTTCATATTGCAGTTAGCTTCAATTATGTTTTGAGCCAATTGGACATTACATTTTCTTTCATCTGACCTCCTTGCTTTGTTGATACTTTTAGACAAGTTCCGGTATTCCACCGAATCTTGCCCTCCGTTTTTTACCAACTCTGCTCTGCTTGTGATCAGGTCTAATGTTTCTCTGCTGAGTTTTGATTCTTTCCCTTGGACGGATTTGCATTTGGATTTCATGAAACCCATTATTGTATCGACGATTTTGGTATTTTCGTAGCAAATTCTTCATTTTGTGTGTAAAGCCGTTGTACGTCAATCCTTTCACTTTTCTGAACTAGTTGTGATCGTTGAAATCTGGTATTTAACGTGACTCTTGCACGAACCATTCGGTGATCACTACCTGTTGAAAAATTGTTTAGGACCGTAACGTTCTTAACGGTTGACTTACAGCCAGTTATGATGTAATCGATCTCATTTTTCGTTACACCATCTGCACTAGCCCAAGTCTTTGAACAAATTAGAGTGCTTAAAGCAGGCTTGTAATGTCTGAATATTTTGTGCATGGAATAATGAAATAGGACATCTGTTCTACTTTCATTGGTTTTTTAGACCAAGATGTAATGATTAATGGAAGCAGTTGGGGGCATTAGTATTACAACGCGAGAGGTGAAATTCTTAGACCGTTGTAAGACTAACTAAAGCGAAAGCATTTGCCAAAGATGTTTTCATTTAATCAAGAACGAAAGTTAGAGGTTCGAAGGCGATCAGATACCGCCCTAGTTCTAACCATAAACGATGCCAGCTAGCAATTGGATGTAGCTACTTCTATGGCTCATTCAGTCGCTTCTCGGGAAACCAAAGCTTTTGGGCTCCGGGGGAAGTATGGTTGCAAAGCTGAAACTTAAAGGAATTGACGGAAGAGCACCACCAGGAGTGGAGCCTGCGGCTTAATTTGACTCAACACGGTAAAACTTACCAGGTCCGAACATAAATGAGTAAGACAGATTGATAGCTCTTTCTCGAATCTATGGGTGCATGGCCGTTCTTAGTTCGTGGAGTGATTTGTCTGGTTAATCATGGGCGCGCGTTAGCATAGCGCCCGTGACGCAAGTCCTATTACTAGAAAAAATAAAAAAAAAAAATTTTTTGTCGTAGACTGCAGAACCATATATACAGCAAATATTGAAGTTCTACAATTCAAATCCAAATGACTCCAAATTAGCTTCAAAAAAAACTAGGCGTCCGTACGAGTTCAACGAGCTATCACACGTTCTTGTAGCTTAAAATTTGGCTACGCAATAAATCTTCCAAGAAGCCACTATCCCATACATTTTGGTCTATTACTTTAAACGAAATGAAACAAGGCATCAGAACAGTCGGAGCGTTTGCTGCGACTTAGCCCCGTACAACCCGTAATTCTATTTCGTTCGCAACCATTATACGTCCGTAGCCCTAATAAGCCCGGAACCCTAATACGTCTACAACCCTCTAATGCGTCTGTTACCAAAATGCAAGTCAAGTTGCGCATTGTCAAATTTACTGAAACTGTTCATTTTTTAAATTGTGCATAGCGCAATTACGAAAGCCCGTACGAAGTACCTTTCAAATAAAACCAACAATTTACGACAATATTTTAGAAACCCAAAATTTTTTGCCATTTTTCCATTGGGTATTCAATTACCTCTCAAATGAAACAAAAACTATCAAAATCGGTTGAGATTTACTCGATTTATGTGCAAAAAGCACTTAGGGCCGAGTAGCGGCCTTAGTGCAAGGGCCCAAATTTGAAACTTTTTTGCCATCATTCTATTCGTCATTCAATTATCTATCAAATGAAACAAAAACTAGCAAAATCGGATGAGATTTACTCGATTTATGTGCAAAAAACACTTAGGGCCGAGTAGCGGCCTTAGTCCAAGGGCCCAAATTTGAAACTTTTTTTGCCACGTTCTTTTCGGTATTCAATTAGACTCCATAAAAAACTAAATCTAGCAAAATCGGATGAGATTTACTCGATTTATGTGCAAAAAACACGTAGGGCCGAGTAGCGGCCTTAGTGCAAGGGCCCACATTTGAAACTTTTTTGCCATCATTCTATTCGTCATTCAATTATCTATCAAATGAAACAAAAACTAGCAAAATCGGATGAGATTTACTCGATTTATGTGCAAAAAACACTTAGGGCCGAGTAGCGGCCTTAGTCCAAGGGCCCTAATTTGAAACTTTTTTCGTCACGTTCTTTTCGGTATTCAATTACCTTCCATAAAAAACTAAAACTAGCAAAATCGGATGAGATTTACTCGATTTATGTGCAAAAAACACCTAGGGCCGAGTAACGACCTTTGAGCCCTCCCAACAAGCCCACGTTGCATCTTACCCAAAAACAATGTTCAGCAACTTTGTTCTACTCGTCAATACCTTTCATTTGATATATCACAAGCAGCTATTGCGTGCGCATTTCGGTAGATATCGTCGAAAGACTGAAAAACACCTATAGGGCCCTAGCTCTGGAAGGGCCGACCCTACCATGCCCATTTTCGAACTTGACCTTACTTTTGTCGATACCAATCGGGGAAAAAAAGAATTTTAAAAAAAGGTTGTGATTTACTCTAGCTAGAGGGGTCACGGACGGACGGACGGACGGACGGACATTTTTTAGCCCCGTACGAAGTACTGGGGGCTTATAAGATTAATATGCCGTTTGTAACACGTCGAATTGGAAGCAGACAGTAAGGGCAAAGCTTTTGGTTATGTTCATAGATGACGAATCCGCAATAAAAAAAATGTCCGTCCGTCCGTCCGTCCGTGACCCCTCTAGCTTGAGCAAATCACAACCTTTTTTCAAAATTCTTTTTTTCCCCGATTGGTATCGACAAAAGTAAGGTCAAGTTCGAAAATGGGCATGGTAGGGTCGGCCCTTCCAGAGCTAGGGCCCTATAGGTGTTTTTCAGTCTTTCGACGATATCTACCGAAATACGCACGTAATAGCTGCTTGTGATATATCAAATGAAAGGTATTGACGAGTAGAACAAAGTTGCTGAACATTGTTTTTGTGTAGGATGCAACGCGAGCTTGTTGGGAGGGCTCAAAGGTCGTTACTCGGCCCTAAGTGTTTTTTCCACATAAATCGAGTAAATCTCATCCGATTTTGCCAGATTTAGTTTTTTATGGAAGGTAATTGAATACCGAAAAGAACGTGGCGAAAAAAGTTTCAAATTTGGGCCCTTGGACTAAGGCCGCTACTCGGCCCTAAGTGTTTTTTGCACATAAATCGAGTAAATCTCATCCGGTTTTGCTAGATTTTGTTTTATTTGAGAGATAATTGAATACCGAATAGAATGTTGTTTATGAAAATCATTACGAAGAGGAACACTAACAAGTTCGACTTCTACCAACCTGTTGAACAAGCTGCTTTCAGATCTGGTTTCAGCACAAACGACCATTTGCAAGTGATGAGAACGCTTATTGAGAAGTGTCGTGAATACAACATCGACATAGTATTGCTATTCATAGACTTCGAAAAAGCTTTCGATTCAGTGGAAACATGGTCGATATTGGACGCATTAGACGAATGTAGAGTAGACTCAAGGTACTCCAACACAATTCGATATGTGTACAAAAATGCTACTTCATGTATAAAACTTCATAAGAGCACGGAGAAATTCAGAATTGGCCGAGGTGTAAGGCAGGGTGACACCATTTCACCGAAATTATTCACGGCGATTCTGCAGAGTGTTTTTAGGAAGTTAAACTGGAGTAAAATGGGAATAAAGATAAATGGAGAGTACCTGAGCAATCTCCGCTTCGCTGATGACATTGTACCGATAGCAGCGAATCTAGGTCAGGCTCAGCTTATGCTACAACAGTTAAGTGAAGAGGCAAACAAAGTTGGCCTCAAGATGAACTTATCGAAAACAAAAGTCATGACCAACATCGGGGACGATAGAGAAATCAAAATTGGTGACACTGTCATTGAACGAGTCGACAGCTACGTATATCTAGGACATAAGCTGAAGTTAGGTCTGGACAACCAAACTGCAGAAATAAGACGTAGGATTGGTCTTGCATGGGCAGCGTTCGGAAAACTCAGACTAATTTTCAAAAGCAAAATGAATAATAGTCTGAAACGCAAAGTTTTCGACACTTGTGTCCTTCCAGTGCTCACTTATGGAGCGGAAACGTTAACTTTAACGAAAGCATCCGAAGAAAAATTGAGAGTGACACAAAGAGCCATGGAACGGAGTATGCTTGGAATAACACTCAGAGACAGAATGACGAATCAATGGATTCGACAACAAACCAGGGTCGTGGATGTCATGGAAAGAATAGCATCTCTGAAATGGAGCTGGGCGGGACATATTGCAAGAAGGACAGACGAACGTTGGACCAAAAAGATCATGAACTGGCGACCATATAAAAGACGAGCTATAGGTAGACCACCAGAGAGATGGACAAACGGAATTAAGAATATTGCAGGTACAAACTGGCAGCAAATGGCATTGGATCGTACGAAATGGAAAGAAGTTGGAGAGGCCTACATCCAGCAGTGGATAGAAACAGGCTGAAAAAGAAGAAGAAGAAGAAGAATAGAATGATGGCAAAAAATGTTTCAAATTTGGGCCCTTGGACTAAGGCCGCTACTCGGCCCTAAGTGTTTTTTGCACATAAATCGAGTAAATCTCATCCGATTTTGCTAGATTTTGTTTCATTTGAGAGATAGTTGAATGCCGAATAGAATGATGGCAAAAAAAGTTTCAAATTTGGGCCCTTGGACTAAGGCCGCTACTCGGCCCTAGGTGTTTTTTGCACATAAATCGAGTAAATCTCATCCGATTTTGCTAGATTTAGTTTTTTATGGAAGGTAATTGAATACCGAAAAGAACGTGGCGAAAAAAGTTTAAAATTTGGGCCCTTGGACTAAGGCCGCTACTCGGCCCTTAGTGTTTTTTGCACATAAATCGAGTAAATCTCATCCGATTTTGCTAGATTTAGTTTTTTATGGAAGGTAATTGAATACCGAAAAGAACGTGGCGAAAAATTTTTCAAATTTGGGCCCTTGGACTAAGGCCGCTACTCGGCCCTAAGTGTTTTTTGCACATAAATCGAGTAAATCTCATCCGATTTTGCTAGTTTTTGTTTCATTTGAGAGATAATTGAATGCCGAATAGAATGATGGCAAAAAAAGTTTCAAATTTGCGCCCTTGGACTAAGGCCGCTACTCGGCCCTAAGTGCTTTTTGCACATAAATCGAGTAAATCTCAACCGATTTTGCTAGTTTTTGTTTTATTTGAGAGGTAATTGAATACCCAATGGAAAGTTGGCAAAAAAATTTGGGTTTATAAAATAATGTCGTAAATTGTTGGTTTTATTTGAGAGGTACTTCGTACGTGCTTTCGTAATTGCGCTACGCGCAATTTTAAAAATGAACACTTTCAGTAAATTTGACCATGCCCAACTTGACTTGCATTTTGGTAACAGACGCATTAGAGGGTTGTAGACGTATTAGGGTTCCGGGCGTATTACGGCTACGGACGTATTATGGTTACGGACGAAATAGGATTACGGATCGTACGGGGCTAAGTCGCAGCAAACGCTCCGACTGTTCTGATGCCTTGTTTTATTGCGGATTTGTCATCTATGAACATAACCAAATGCTTTGCCCTTACTGGCTGCTTCCAATTCGACATGTTACAAACGGCATATTAATCTTATAAGCCCCCAGTACTTAGTACGGGGCTAAAAATCCTACGTTACTTTGTGGTTTGTCCGTCCGTCCGTGTTTCCAGTTAGAGCCTATCTCCTAAAGTCTTCTTTAGAATTTCTTGAAATTTTGGGAGTAGATTCTAGTCGTCATTCTAAAACATTCCAGAAAAAAAAATTTGGGGGGAACGGGCCTCGTTTGGGAGCTAGCGCTCCTCGAAGTTACCATATAAGTCCCATATAAGAACACCTTTAAGTGTGTGTGTGTGCGTGGATTTTTTGAGTGTGAAAATTTGAAAAAAAAAATTTTAATGTTGGGCAGTAGGAAAAATTAAATTTGGTGTATGGTTGGGCAGCTGGAAAAATTTGGTCACTTTCGGTGTATGGTTGGGCAGCTGGAAAAATTTGATCACTTTCGGTGTATGGTTGGGCAACTGGAAAAATTTGATCACTTTCGGTGTATGGTTGGGCAGCTGGAAAAATTTGATCACTTTTGGTGTATGTTGGGCAGCGGGAAAAATTTGGTCACTTTTGGTGTATGTTGGTCAGCGGGAAAAATTTGGTCACTTTCGGTGAATGTTGGGCAGCGGGAAAAATTTGATCACTTTTGGTGTATGTTGGGCAGCGGGAAAAATTTGGTCACTTTTGTCGTATGTAGGGCAGCGAGAAAAATTTGGTCACTTTCGGTGAATGTTGGGCAGCGGGAAAAATTTGGTCACTTTCGGTGAATGTTGGGCAGCGGGAAAAATTTGGTCACTTTCGGTGAATGTTGGGCAGCGGGAAAAATTTGGTCACTTTCGGTGAATGTTGGGCAGCGGGAAAAATTTGGTCACTTTCGGTGAATGTTGGGCAGCGGGAAAAATTTGGTCACTTTCGGTGAATGTTGGGCAGCGGGAAAAATGTGGTCACTTTTGGTGTATGTTGGGTAGCGGGAAAAATTTGGTCACTTTTGGTGTATGTTGGGCAGCGGGAAAAATTTGATCACTTTTGGTGTATGTTGGGCAACGGGACGTATATACAGTTATATTGAGATATATATAGCTATATTGACATATATATAGCTATATTGACCTATATATAGCTACATTGGCCTATATATAACTATATTGACTTATATATAGCTATATTGACCTATAAATAGTTAGTATATAGCTATATTGACCTATATATAGCTATATTGACCTATATATATAGCGATATTGACCTATATATAGCTATATTGACCTATATATAACTATATTGACATATATATAGCTATATTGACCTATATATAGCTATATTTACCTATATATAGCTATGTTGACCTATATATAGTTAGTATATGACTATATTGACATATATATAGCTATATTCACCTATATGTAGCTATATTTACCTATATATAGCTATGTTGACCCATATATAGTTAGTATATGACTATATTGACCTATATATAGTTATTATATAGCTACATTGACCTATATATAGTTATTATATGACTATATTGACCTATATATAGCTATATTGACATATATGTAGCTATATTGACCTATATTAACCTATATATAGCTATATTGACCTATATATAGTTACTATATAGCAATATTGACCTATATATGGTTAGTATATGACTACATTGACCTATATATAGATATGTTGACCTATATAGTTAGTATATAGCTATATTAACATATATAGTTACATTGGCCTATATCTAGTTAGTATATAGCTATATTGACCTATATATAGTTAGTAGATGACTATATTGACCTATATATAGCTATATTGACCTATATAGTTAGCTAAAATTTTAATTTTTTTTTGAAATTTTGAAAATTTTTCAAAATTTGAAAATTTTTCCAAAGTTTTAAAAAAATTTCAAAATTTTAAAAAATTTTCAAAATTTTAAAAAAATTTCAAAAATTTCAAAAATTGCCAAAACTTTTCAAAAATTTCAAAAATTTTCAAAATTTTCAAATTTATCAAATTTTTTAAATTTATCAAATTTTTCAAATTTTTCAATCTACTAATTCTTCCAAAAGAACTGATATCAGTCAAAAACACTCAAAAGAGTAAAAGTGACGCAAGTCCCTGTGTATACTTCCAAAACAACTGATATCGCTGGAGGTGACGCATTCTCCGCTTGTACGCAAAAACTGTAACAGAAAAAATTTGACCAAAGAAATTCTAGAAACAAAATTTTACCAAAAAAAATTTTGCGTCACAAGTGGCAGATGTTGAGGAAAGTACTTTTAAAATTTTTTTAAAAATAGGCAAGAATACGTCCTAATACGTCCGAATCATCTGCCACTTTGTGACGCAAAATTTTTAGCCCCGTACGAAGTACTGGGGGCTTATAAGATTAATATGCCGTTTGTAACACGTCGAATTGGAAGCAAACAGTAAGGGCAAAGCTTTTGGTTATGTTCATAGATGACGAATCCGCAATAAAAACAAGGCATCAGAACAGTCGGAGCGTTTGCTGCGACTTAGCCCCGTACGACCCGTAATCCTATTTCGTTCGTAACCATAATACGTCCGTAGCCGTAATACGCCCGGAACCCTAATACGTCTACAACCCTCTAATGCGTCTGTTACCAAAATGCAAGTCAAGTTGGGAATGGTCAAATTTACTGAAAGTGTTCATTTTTAAAATTGCGCATAGCGCAATTACGAAAGCCCGTACGAAGTACCTCTCAAATAAAACCAACAATTTACGATATTATTTTCTATTGGGTATTCAATTATCTCTCAAATGAAACCAAAACTAGCAAAATCGGATGAGATTTACTCGATTTATGTGCAAAAAACACTTAGGGCCCAATAGCGGCCTTAGTCCAAGGGCCCAAATTTGAAACTTTTTTCGCCACGTTCTTTTCGGTATTCAATTACCTTCCATAAAAAACTAAATCTAGCAAAATCGGATAAGATTTACTCGATTTATGTGCAAAAAACACTTAGGGCAGAGTAGCGGCCTTAGTCCAAGGGCCCAAATTTGAAACTTTTTTCGCCACGTTCTTTTCGGTATTCAATTAGATTCCATAAAAAACTAAATCTAGCAAAATCGGATGAGATTTACTCGATTTATGTGCAAAAAACACTTAGGGCCGAGTAGCGGCCTTAGTCCAAAGGCCCAAATTTGAAACTTTTTTTGCCATCATTCAATTCGGCATTCAATTATCTCTCAAATGAAACAAAATCTAGCAAAATCGGATGAGATTTACTCGATTTATGTGCAAAAAACACTTAGGGCCGAGTAGCGGCCTTAGTCCAAGGGCCCAAATTTGAAACTTTTTTCGCCACGTTCTTTTCGGTATTCAATTACCTTCCATAAAAAACTAAATCTAGCAAAATCGGATAAGATTTACTCGATTTATGTGCAAAAAACACTTAGGGCCGAGTAGCGGCCTTAGTCCAAGGGCCCAAATTTGAAACTTTTTTCGCCACGTTCTTTTCGGTATTCAATTACCTTACATAAAAAACTAAATCTGGCAAAATCGGATGAGATTTACTCGATTTATGTGGAAAAAACACTTAGGGTCGAGTAGCGGCCTTAGTCCAAGGGCCCAAATTTGAAACTTTTTTCGCCACGTTCTTTTCGGTATTCAATTACCTTCCATAAAAAACTAAATCTGGCAAAATCGGATAAGATTTACTCGATTTATGTGCAAAAAACACTTAGGGCCGAGTAGCGGCCTTAGTCCAAGGGCCCAAATTTGAAACTTTTTTCGACACGTTCTTTTCGGTATTCAATTACCTTCCATAAAAAACTAAATCTGGCAAAATCGGATGAGATTTACTCGATTTATGTGGAAAAAACTCTTAGGGCCGAGTAACGACCTTTGAGCCCTACCAACAAGCTCGCGTTGCATCCTACACAAAAACAATGTTCAGCAACTTTGTTCTACTCGTCAATACCTTTCATTTGATATATCACAAGCAGCTATTGCGTGCGTATTTCGGTAGATATCGTCGAAAGACTGAAAAACACATATAGGGCCCTAGCTCTGGAAGGGCCGACCCTATCATGCCCATTTTCGAACTTGACCTTACTTTTGTCGATACCAATCGGGGAAAAAAAGAATTTTGAAAAAAGGTTGTGATTTGCTCAAGCTAGAGGGGTCACGGACGGACGGACGGACGGACATTTTTAGCCCCGTACGAAGTACTGGGGGCTTATAAGATTAATATGCCGTTTGTAACACGTCGAATTGGAAGCAGACAGTAAGGGCAAAGCATTTGGTTATGTTCATAGATGACGAATCCGCAATAAAAAAAATGTCCGTCCGTCCGTCCGTCCGTCCGTCCATCCGTCCGTCCGTCCGTCCGTCCGTCCGTCCGTCCGTCCGTCCGTCCGTCCGTCCGTCCGTCCGTCCGTGACCCCTCTAGCTTGAGCAAATCACAACCTTTTTTCAAAATTCTTTTTTTCCCCGATTGGTATCGACAAAAGTAAGGTCAAGTTCGAAAATGGACATGGTAGGGTCGGCCCTTCCAGAGCTAAGGCCCTATAGGTGTTTTTCAGTCTTTCGACGATATCTACCGAAATACGCACGCAATAGCTGCTTGTGATATATCAAATAAAAGGTATTGACGAGTAGAACAAAGTTGCTGAACATTGTTTTTGTGTAGGATGCAACGCGAGCTTGTTGGAAGGGCTCAAAGGTCGTTACTCGGCCCAAAGTGTTTTTTCCACATAAATCGAGTAAATCTCATCTGATTTTGCCAGATTTAGTTTTTTATGGAAGGTAATTGAATACCGAAAAGAATGTGTCGAAAAAAGTTTCAAATTTGGGCCTTGGACTAAGGCCGCTACTCGGCCCTAAGTGTTTTTTGCTCATAAATCGAGTAAATCTCATCCGATTTTGCTAGATTTTGTTTTATTTGAGAGATAATTGAATGCCGAATAGAATGATGGCAAAAAAAGTTTCAAATTTGGGCCCTTTGGACTAAGGCCGCTACTCAGCCCTAAGTGTTTTTTGCACATAAATCGAGTAAATCTCATCCGATTTTGCTAGATTTAGTTTTTTATGGAAGGTAATTGAATACCGAAAAGAACGTGGCGAAAAAAGTTTCAAATTTGGGCCCTTGGACTAAGGCCGGTACTCGGCCCTAAGTGTTTTTTGCTCATAAATCGAGTAAATCTCATCCGATTTTGCTAGATTTTGTTTTATTTAAGAGATAATTGAATGCCGAATAGAATGATGGCAAAAAAGTTTCAAATTTGGGCCCTTGGACTAAGACCGCTAGTCGGCCCTAAGTGTTTTTGCACATAAATCGAGTAAATCTCATCCGATTTTGCTAGATTTAGTTTTTTATGGAAGGTAATTGAATACCGAAAAGAACGTGGCGAAAAAAGTTTCAAATTTGGGCCCTTGGACTAAGGCGCTACTCGGCCCTAAGTGTTTTTTGCTCATAAATCGAGTAAATCTCATCCGATTTTGCTAGATTTTGTTTTATTTGAGAGATAATTGAATGCCGAATAGAATGATGGCAAAAAAGTTTCAAATTTGGGCCCTTTGGACTAAGGCCGCTACTCAGCCATAAGTGTTTTTTGCACATAAATCGAGTAAATCTCATCCGATTTTGCTAGATTTAGTTTTTTATGGAAGGTAATTGAATACCGAAAAGAACGTGGCGAAAAAAGTTTCAAATTTGGGCCCTTGGACTAAGGCCGGTACTCGGCCCTAAGTGTTTTTTGCTCATAAATCGAGTAAATCTCATCCGATTTTGCTAGATTTTGTTTTATTTAAGAGATAATTGAATGCCGAATAGAATGATGGCAAAAAAGTTTCAAATTTGGGCCTTGGACTAAGACCGCTAGTCGGCCCTAAGTGTTTTTTGCACATAAATCGAGTAAATCTCATCCGATTTTGCTAGATTTAGTTTTTTATGGAAGGTAATTGAATACCGAAAAGAACGTGGCGAAAAAAGTTTCAAATTTGGCCCTTGGACTAAGGCCGCTACTCGGCCCTAAGTGTTTTTTGCACATAAATCGAGTAAATCTCATCCGATTTTGCTAGTTTTTGTTTCATTTGAGAGATAATTGAATACCCAATAGAAAGTTGGCAAAAAATTTTGGGTTTCTAAAATAATATCGTAAATTGTTGGTTTTATTTGAGAGGTACTTCGTACGGGCTTTCGTAATTGCGCTATGCGCAATTTTAAAAATGAACACTTTCAGTAAATTTGACCATGATCAACTTCACTTGCATTTTGGTAACAGACGCATTAGAGGGTTGTAGGCGTATTAGGGTTCCGGGCGTATTACGGCTACGGACGTATTATGGTTACGGACGAAATAGGATTACGGGTCGTACGGGACTAAGTCGCAGCAAACGCTCCGACTGTTCTGATGCCTTGTTTTTATTGCGGATTCGTAGTCTATGAACATAACCAAATGCTTTGCCCTTACTGTCTGCTTCCAATTCGACGTGTTACAAACGGCATATTAATCTTATAAGCCCCCAGTACTTCGTACGGGGCTAAAAATGTCCGTCCGTCCGTCCGTCCGTCCGTGACCCCTCTAGCTTGAGCAAATCACAACCTTTTTTCAAAATTCTTTTTTTCCCCGATTGGTATCGACAAAAGTAAGGTCAAGTTCGAAAATGGGCATGGTAGGGTCGGCCCTTCCAGAGCTAGGGCCCTATAGGTGTTTTTCAGTCTTTCGACGATATCTACCGAAATACGCACGTAATAGCTGCTTGTGATATATCAAATGAAAGGTATTGACGAGTAGAACAAAGTTGCTGAACATTGTTTTTGTGTAGGATGCAACGCGAGCTTGTTGGGAGGGCTCAAAGGTCGTTACTCGGCCCTAAGTGTTTTTTCCACATAAATCGAGTAAATCTCATCCGATTTTGCCAGATTTAGTTTTTTATGGAAGGTAATTGAATACCGAAAAGAACGTGGCGAAAAAAGTTTCAAATTTGGGCCCTTGGACTAAGGCCGCTACTCGGCCCTAAGTGTTTTTTGCACATAAATCGAGTAAATCTCATCCGGTTTTGCTAGATTTTGTTTTATTTGAGAGATAATTGAATACCGAATAGAATGATGGCAAAAAATGTTTCAAATTTGGGCCCTTGGACTAAGGCCGCTACTCGGCCCTAAGTGTTTTTTGCACATAAATCGAGTAAATCTCATCCGATTTTGCTAGATTTTGTTTCATTTGAGAGATAGTTGAATGCCGAATAGAATGATGGCAAAAAAAGTTTCAAATTTGGGCCCTTGGACTAAGGCCGCTACTCGGCCCTAAGTGTTTTTTGCACATAAATCGAGTAAATCTCATCCGATTTTGCTAGATTTAGTTTTTTATGGAAGGTAATTGAATACCGAAAAGACCGTGGCGAAAAAAGTTTAAAATTTGGGCCCTTGGACTAAGGCCGCTACTCGGCCCTAAGTGTTTTTTGCACATAAATCGAGTAAATCTCATCCGATTTTGCTAGATTTAGTTTTTTATGGAAGGTAATTGAATACCGAAAAGAACGTGGCGAAAAATTTTTCAAATTTGGGCCCTTGGACTAAGGCCGCTACTCGGCCCTAAGTGTTTTTTGCACATAACTCGAGTAAATCTCATCCGATTTTGCTAGTTTTTGTTTCATTTGAGAGATAATTGAATGCCGAATAGAATGATGGCAAAAAAAGTTTCAAATTTGCGCCCTTGGACTAAGGCAGCTACTCGGCCCTAAGTGCTTTTTGCACATAAATCGAGTAAATCTCAACCGATTTTGCTAGTTTTTGTTTTATTTGAGAGGTAATTAAATACCCAATGGAAAGTTGGCAAAAAAATTTGGGTTTATAAAATAATGTCGTAAATTGTTGGTTTTATTTGAGAGGTACTTCGTACGGGCTTTCGTAATTGCGCTATGCGCAATTTTAAAAATGAACACTTTCAGTAAATTTGACCATGCCCAACTTGACTTCTTCTTCTTCTTCTTCTTTTTCAGCCTGTTTCTATCCACTGCTGGATGTAGGCCTCTCCAACTTCTTTCCATTTCGTACGATCCATTGCCATTTGCTGCCAGTTTGTACCTGCAATATTCTTAATTCCGTTTGTCCATCTCTCTGGTGGTCTACCTATAGCTCGTCTTTTATATGGTCGCCAGTTCATGATCTTTTTGGTCCAACGTTCAAAACTTGACTTGCATTTTGGTAACAGACGCATTAGAGGGTTGTAGACGTATTAGGGTTCCGGGCGTATTACGGCTACGGACGTATTATGGTTACGGACGAAATAGGATTACGGATCGTACGGGACTAAGTCGCAGCAAACGCTCCGACTGTTCTGATGCCTTGTTTTTGGTAAAATTTTGTTTCTAGAATTTCTTTGGTCAAATTTTTGCTGTTACAGTTTTTGCGTACAAGCGGAGAATGCGTCACCTCCAGCGATATCAGTTGTTTTGGAAGTATGCACAGGGACTTGCGTCACTTTTACTCTTTTGAGTGTTTTTGACTGATTCCGATAACGAACGAGACTCAAATATATTAAATAGATGCATACAGGACTATGACATTGAAGCTTTGCATACGCGTTTGTTTTTGGGGGCTTCGGTTCTCATTAGCAAAATGTCGTTGTGTAGGTGGAGTCATACCTGTTTGTTTGTCTAAAATCAAATAGACACTTAGCTTCTTTAATGGACAAATTGTGTCTAACAATATGATATTGAGCAATAACAGGTCTGTGATGCCCTTAGATGTCCTGGGCTGCACGCGCGCTACAATGAAGGTATCAACGTGTATTTCCTAGGCCGAGAGGTCCGGGTAAACCGCTGAACCACCTTCTTGCTTGGGATTGTGAACTGAAACTGTTCACATGAACCTGGAATTCCCAGTAAGTGCGAGCCATTAACTCGCATTGATTACGTCCCTGCCCTTTGTACACACCGCCCGTCGCTACTACCGATTGAATTGTTTAGTGAGGTCTCCGAACGTGATCGCTGCGACGCCTCGTTGTGTTGCAGTTGCTTCACAGAAGTTGACCGAACTTGGTTATTTAGAGGAAGTAAAAGTCGTAACAAGGTTTCCGTAGGTGAACCTGCGGATGGATCATTATTGATTTGAAACAAACAATAACACAAAAACTATGAATGGTGTAACAGCTATTCGTTTTTGTGGAATACGTGCTGTATAGTACGTAATTTAGCGCATAGTTATGTGCAAACTGTTGAACGCATTGTTTCTTATTAAGTAAAATTAGTAAGGAATGGAAGCACTTTGATAGAATTATGTTGGGTACTTACTTTAAGTATAAACGACGAACCTTGTCGTGATATTCGCCCAAAACAAATATGAAATCATTGTGTTTACAAACCCTCTGTCGTATTTTACGTCCTTAGCTGGGCGTAAATGCGCTTTATGTTAACAATAAATTTGTAGAAAAATTTAAGTCAACCCTAAGCGGGGGATCACTTGGTTTGTGGGTCGATGAAGAACGCAGCAAACTGCTTGTTGACATGTGAACTGCAGGACACATGAACATTGACATTTTGAACGCATATTGCGTATTACTATCTTCCTTTTACTTGGGTAATTAGAAGAAAGTAAGACTTGTGTGGGTTTTACGACCCAATGGTCGAGTCCCTATGCGGTGTGCTGTTTTCATCCTTCGTGTCAGTTCGTGGGGTTTAACACGTTTCAGCCTCCTTATTTCAGTTCCGTTTTTTTAGGTCGAAAAAGAATCGGGCCTGCATAATCGGAATGGCTTGGTCGGACTATGCCCTCGTCTATGAATCCTTGAATCATCGTACGTGCGACTTCCCTCTCCTTCATTGATAATTTTCGAGACTTTAGGTTGCATGGGTCCGGAAACGAAGAAATTTATGGATAAATTGGGCTCTTTATTGAAAAAGGCAACGGGTGAGGTAAAATCAAAAGAATACCTTCTGCAAAGAATTTCCATCGCAATTCAACGTGGTAACGCTGCTTGTATTTTGGGAACATTAGGGAAGAAGAAGATCGATGATATTTATTTACTGTAGTTTTTAATTTTTGAGAAAAGATCGATGTTTTACCGGCTTCGCCATAATTGTGAGCAGTCTTTTTTGTCGCATTTAAAATAAATATCTACGGCATAAAAAAAAAATTTCGCGGATGTTGATATACTAGCTCCAGCTCCAGTCTCCGGTATGTTTGGTTTGTAATCAGTAATTATTTTAATAATTTCCTTTTGATACTGCTCCGGGACGTTTTTCACGCATTGCCAATCTTTGACTTCCATCGGTTCTGTGTTAGGCTCTATGTTAAGTATTTCTTCTACTGTCTCTTGGAGTCTAATCTGCTCTTCGCTTATTTTCCGAATCTTCGGAAATCCTCGTACGATGTGTACTTCGACGAACTTTAGAAAATTTCGTCCCAAAATTACATCTTCAGGAATCATTTCATCTGCCACTAGTTGACATTTTAGCTCGTATTACTCGTCATCAACTATCATTTTTGTAGAGAATGCTCCCTTCGACTGCTCTTCTATTTTGGAAAACCCTATCATCCACACATTGTCATCATGTACTGCGCAGTTCAGGCCGCTCTTCTTTACGAATCCACATTCCATCATCTAGTTATCTTCTTCTTCTTCTTCATCTAGTTATACCATAGGTAAATTTCCAAAGTAATCTTTTTCATTCCAACTATTGGAAAAGATTCTTATTGGTATCGTTTTTATTTGCCTTCTTTCAGGCGTAAATAATTCTCAAATTCTTATGAAGGGTTTGAAAAGTGATCTTATTTACTTTAGTAGGTTTTGGAGAGCTGCATTATAGTGAGGGTTCACCACCCAACGTAGTGATGCTCCACTACAGCGAGCTTTAATCAGATTTTCTATTCATGAATTTTGTAAACAAAACCCGTACATGAATGACTTCAAATAAAAAGATTTAAAAAAAAAATTAGATAAAACAGTCAGCTATAATAACCGTTTATGAATCACATGGTTCAGGCGTTTGTTTTGTTCCTACTTAATCCTTCTACAGATTGTGTGAGGGAGGAGTTTGGTCTGATACTACTAAATTTGTCCTTCTACAAACTGTTAAGCAAGGATTTTGGTTAGAATACATCCTTCTATAAATTTTGCAATGAAAGAGTTTTGTTTGTTCCTATAGAATTCATTTCTCTACATACTGAGTAAAGATATTGTTCGGTTTGTTCCAACTGAATTCATCCTTCTACAAACTGTGTAAGGAAGGAGTTTGGTTTGTTCCTACTGAAGTCATCCTTCTACAATTTGTGTGAGGAAGGAGTTTGGTTTGTTCCTACTGAATTCGTCCTTCTACAATTTGTGTGAGAACGGAGTTTGGTTTGTTCCTACTGAATGCATTTTTCTACAAACAGTGTAAATAAAGAGTTTGGTTTGTTCATTCTCCTACAAACTGTGTAAGGAAAGAGTTTGATTTGTTCCAACTGAACTCATCCTCCTACAATTTGTGTGAGAAAGGAGTTTGATTTGTTCCTACTGAATTCGTCGGTCTACAATTTGTGTGAGGAAGGAGTTTGGTTTGTTCCTACAGAATCCATCCTTCTACAAACAGTGTAAATAAAGAGTTTGGTTTTTTCATTCACAAGGTGCGAATAGCCAAAGAATTAATAAATGACTATTCGCACAACGTGTGATGTTAGAGGCACGTATCAGATTTCGGCTCGTCGAAAATTTGCATTTTTAAAGCAAACTCTGAGAGTGACAACAAATCATGCGTAGGCTTTATACCACCGTATCTGTGTTGTAAAAATATATAAGCTGTAGTCGAGGCTGTAGTCAAATTTTTTCAAAAGGTTCTTATCTGTACGGATATGTTAAGTACCTTGTTATTGCATGATAACGAATGATAAAAGCGAGTAACAGTTTTATTTGATCGGCAGGTAAATAATTCGAAAGAGAAAGATTATTACAATGTTGTTTGTGTGTTTTTAATAACTGTTCGTGAACATTCAACAAAAATTTTCTATTTAAATATGACTTCCGAAATACCAGAACTGGTCAATATGAATAACAAACGAGAAATATTTCATATAAAAAAGAACGTAAGATTTGCTAGATCCTGCTTACGCTTAGAATATTAATATATATACTTTTAGTTGGCTCTTATTAGCGTCGGATTTTTATTTTTATTTACGTCTTACGGATCATTGCTGGTTCTTCAAAGTTCAATTAATGCGGCGGTAAGGAGATCATAATGACACAATTTGCTTGAGTTTTTTTATTGATCACTGGCATATAATATATATATTATATTATTTTATTATTATATTATAATATATATATATATATATATATATAACATTACAGCATGGAGTTGGAAACTACGCTTCAACAACTACTCATGTCACATTAATTGTTGCAGCGTTGTTCTTACCAACATTAGTAATTCGTAAACTAACTGCCAAGTGGACTATTGTTGTGTCAATGTGTGGGTATATGACTTTTTGTGCAGCACAATTTTATCCCACATTTGGAACTTTAATACCGGCCGCAGGTATTGAAAATTTACATTTTTGCGAAGTAGTTAACAAAGTGTTGCTTAAACGATTATAGCAATTGTTGGTATTTGTGCATCAACACTGTGGAGTACGAAATGCTTTTATTTGACACAGGTATGACAGATTAGATGCACCATCAATTTTGTGAAGAAAGCAATACATAAACAAGGTTTTATATTATGAGGTTACGTCGATCACCTTTATCGTGGAAATCCACTAAGCTTTGCACTAGTTTTCATACAAAATTGTATGGTAATATCAGATCAGGTAAAATTTCGTTTTGAAATGCAGTTAGAGGTACCGATAGCCGCAACTTTTTTTTCTGCTATACGCCCCAGTAAAACATAGCTAACGCCGACCCGTACAAAACACCTATTCGTATTCGCCTTTAATGTTAAACTCATCATCTACTCTCGCTTCATTATCTTCTCTGCTGAAAAGCCATAGGCCCTAAAAAAACAAAGTCAAATTTATTTATTTTTATTTATTTTATTTTTTTTTTCAAATTTTTTAATTTTCTATATGAACCGCTATATAACGACATATTTACCTATAAATGATACAGACAACTATGTTATTATATAGCTAAAAATAGCTGTGTATGCCTGTATATAGCTAAATTGAGCTGTATATAGAAATATATATATGTCCACACCCATAACCAATTATTTCTCTGTTAACAGAAACTCTATTGGTACCATTTTCCCCAAGATATTTCAATTTTACTAAAATCCAATATGGGCACCGGCAGCCATTTTGTTAGGAGACCAGAAATAGTAGTGATGATTCAAATTTATTAATACCTTCCAAACAAAAAAAAAAATTCATGAAATTCTGTCAATGTTTATATTGAAAAAATACTCTACGTTCAGTGTACGGCCGAGTATGAGATCACTCTAAGAGACCTAGCTCACGCTCTGATGTTCCGAATTTCATAAACTTTTTTCCCTGATTGGTACGGTCAATACCTATTTGATAAAGCGAAAAAAGACAAAATATGTTCATATTTGGCCGCACTACAAACAAAAACTGCTTGGCGCCGTGTACCTGGTTCACACCAAGGGGTCTAACTCATGAGTAGGTCATCCGATTTCTATAAACCTTTCATTTGCGGTATCATTTACAAGTGTAGCGTGTAAATGTCCGGAGATATCTTGAAAAAAACCCTAAATTACTTATTGGTCCCCAGCCCCGAAGGCGTCTACCGGAAATCATCCATCTTCGAACTTAGCCTGTTTTTTGACATTACCAAATAGGAAAAAAAAACATTAGAAATCGGACAGACGGACGGACATTTTTTTTGCTGATTTGGCATCTATAGACAACCGCAATAGGTTTCCCCGAGGGATAACCGACTCGGGTAATTGACTACACACCCTTAACGGAATTGCCGGAGTAATTGTAATTGAAGGAAATAGAGAAATTGATGGAATTATAATATAAGGAATTGACCGGAATTGGCTGGAAATACGTTAAATTGTAGTAAATAAGGATAAGTATGATGATCGGAAATTCCTGGTACTTTTTTCCGATCATCATACTTATCTGTATTTAGTTTTATTTACTTTCAATTCCCTTACAATGTATTAATGTATTTCCAGTCAGTTACTTATAATTCCTTCAATTTCGGGTATTTCTAGTCAATTCCTTATAATTCCATCAATTTCACGTATTTCCAATCAATTCCAGTCAATTCCTTTAAATCCATCAATTTTACGTATTCCCAATTCCCAGTCTTCAATTCCATCAATTTCTTGTATTTCCTCCATCAATTACAATTATTTACCGGAGTATCCGGGAAGCTGCAACATAGCTGTTCCAAATTTTAGTTTCGCCGAAAGCGTTTCAGAATAATCTGTTCATTACAAAACGCTCTCTTAAATTTGAATTCAGTCTCTATTTGACAACTATATTTATTGTGAGTCACCAACTATTTCCTTGGAAGAAGAGCTAGAAAAGATAAAATGGGATGTGTTGGGAGTGAGCGAAGTGAGAAAACCTGGAGAGGAATGCCTGAAATTACAATCAGGGCATACATTCTTCTATCGAGGAAGTGACAGTCAGATGCTGATGCACTGTGTCGGATTGTTCATAAACAAGCGGTGGTCGGATCGCATAACTCACACGAAAAGCATATCCGATCGAGTGATATACGTAAGCCTGAAGATAAATAACAGATACAGTGTCAAATTAATTCAGGTTTACGCACCCACGTCCACCCATGATGACGAAGAAGTAGAAAGATTCTATGAAGATGTCGAGAAAGCTCTGGACGAAAACCCGTCACATTACCAATATCTAATCGGTGATTTCAATGCGAAGCTGGGAAAACGAGAAGAAGACTCCGAAGTTTCTATTGGTAGTTTTAGCAACGACCAAAGAAATGAGCGTGGAAATATTTTACTCACGGTAGCATCAACAAATAAGTGTTTTCATTTACGGTCGATTGTGTAAGCAACACAACAACTGGAGGTCCTAACACCATTCCCCCAGCCAAACAATATTTGGAACCGACCAGCAGCACAGAAACGAGTGACGAATTCCACGAATTTCTCATTCGCCGAACAATTTTACTCAACTTCCTACAGCAACACAATTTGTACGCAATGAATTCATTTTTTGCAGGAAAGCCTCAACGGAAATGGACTTGGGCTAGTGCAGATGGTGTAACGAAAAATGAGAACGATTACGTCATAACTGGCTGTAAGTCAACCGTTAAGAACGTTACGGTCCTAAACAATTTTTCAACCGGTAGTGATCACCGAATGGTTCGTGCAAGAGTCACGTTAAATACCAGATTTCAAAGATCACAACTAGTTCAGAAAAGTGAAAGGATTGACGTACAACGGCTTTACACACAAAATGAAGAATTTGCTACGAAAATGACTGCCGAATTAGATAACGTCAACAATCAATGTGAAACATTGGACGAATTGAATACCAAAATCGTCGATACAATAATGGGTTTCATGAAATCCAAATGCAAATCCGTCCAAGGGAAAGAATCAAAACTCAGCAGAGAAACATTAGACCTGATCGCAAGCAGAGCAGAGTTGGTAAAAAACGGAGGACGAGATTCGGTGGAATACCAAAACTTGTCTAAAAGTATCAACAAAGCAAGGAGATCAGATGAAAGAAAATATAATGTCCAATTGGCTCAAAACCTAATTGAAGCTAACTGCAATATGAAAGTCCTACGGAGAAAAATGACAAACGCCAAAAAAGAAATCTTCAAATTACGAGACAAAACAGGAACGATCCAAACGGATCGAAATGCGATATTAAACATTGCAACAGAATTTTATGAGAATTTGTTTTCTTCAGCAAGACAGAGCCCAACGGAAGAAACCGAAGATAGACCAATAATAAGAAACGTGGGATCGGAGGATATGCCCGACATAACTGTGGATGAAGTCAAAGCCGCAGTAGCCGAGATGAAAAACAAAAGGTCTCCCGGAGAAGATGGTGTTCCAGTGGAAGCCATTAAACTGGGTGGAGACTCCTTATTAAAGGCAATCACGGCTTTGTTTAATCAATGTCTCCAATGGGAAGAAGTACCAGAAGCCTGGGAAAATGCGGTAATTACATTGCTGCATAAAAAAGGAGACATAACAAAGCTGGAAAATTACCGGCCCATAAGCCTATTGTCAACACTCTACAAGTTGTTTATGAAAATCATTACGAAGAGGAACACTAACAAGTTCTTGTCCAACCTGTTGAACAAGCTGCTTTCAGATCTGGTTTCAGCACAAACGACCATTTGCAGGTGATGAGAACGCTTATTGAGAAGTGTCGTGAATACAACATCGACATAGTCTTGCTATTCATAGACTTCGAAAAAGCTTTCGATTCAGTGGAAACATGGTCGATATTGGACGCATTAGACGAATGTAGAGTAGACTCAAGGTACTCCAACACAATTCGATATGTGTACAAAAATGCTACTTCATGTATAAAACTTCATAAAAGCACGGAGAAATTCAGAATCGGCCGAGGTGTAAGGCAGGGTGACACTATTTCACCGAAATTATTCACGGCGATTCTGCAGAGTGTTTTTAGGAAGTTAAACTGGAGTAAAATGGGAATAAAGATAAATGGAGAGTACCTGAGCAATCTCCGCTTCGCTGATGACATTGTGCCGATAGCAGCGAATCTAGGTCAGGCTCAGATTATGCTACAACAGTTAAGTGAAGAGGCAAGCAAAGTGGGCCTCAAGATGAACTTATCGAAAACAAAAGTCATGACCAACATCGGGGACGATAGAGAAATCAAAATTGGTGACACTGTCATTGAACGAGTCGACAGCTATGTATATCTAGGACATAAACTGAAGTTAGGTCTGGACAACCAAACTGCAGAAATAAGACGTAGGATTGGTCTTGCATGGGCAGCGTTCGGAAAACTGAGACTAATTTTCAAAAGCAAAATGAATAATAGTCTGAAACGCAAAGTTTTCGACACTTGTGTCCTTCCAGTGCTCACTTATGGAGCGAAAACGTTAACTTTAACGAAAGCATCCGAAGATAAATTGAGAGTGACACAAAGAGCCATGGAACGGAGTATGCTTGGAATAACACTCAGAGACAGAATGACGAATCAATGGATTCGACAACAAACCAGGGTCGTTGATGTCATGGAAAGAATAGCATCTCTGAAATGGAGCTGGGCGGGACATATTGCAAGAAGGACAGACGAACGTTGGACCAAAAAGATCATGAACTGGCGACCATATAAAAGACGAGCTATAGGTAGACCACCAGAGAGATGGACCAACGGAATTAAGAATATTGCAGGTACAAACTGGCAGCAAATGGCAATGGATCGTACGAAATCGAAATGGAAAGAAGTTGGAGAGGCCTACATCCAGCAGTGGATAGAAACAGGCTGAAAAAGAAGAAGAAGAAGAAGAACTATTTCCTACAAAAGAATATGTCGCAATGGAATAATAACGGAAAATATCGTGGAATTATTTCGAAAATTCGTGGAATTGTACAAATTAATTGGAATTACACTTAGCTCAATAATAAGCAATTTTTATGCGAACTCTTGTTTTTTTAGGTCCTACACTTTTCGAGCTTATCTGTTATCTGTCTTACATTTTCAGCGTCCATGTGTTGATGTCGAAAAAATCAAAAACAAAATTTTAAATTTTGCTAGATTAGAGATACGCCTGTGAGTTATTTAAACTTACATTAAAGTTTGATTGCTTCGAAATTGTCAAATTGTCAAATTGTCAATTGTTGAAAAAAAATTGTCAAGAAATTTTGAGTTTGGTTCGAAATCGTTGTGGACATAAAGTTCTGTTTCGGTGAATCAACGTCGAACAGACGACGCTAGTATTAAGTTCTAAATGTGTGGAACTGTTGGAACTCAAAAATATAAGAAATCACATGAATTTCTTGCTAACTATTCTGAGCTAAATAATAAAAGGAATTGGAAGCAATTAAAAGGAATTAGTAATTGATTTGCCACCATTTCGGTCAGTCGGTTACCCCTCGGTTTCCCCTTACTCAAAGTGTCCAATTCGACGTGTTACAAACATATGCGTAAACCTATAAGACCCCAGTACTTCTTACGGGTCTAAAAATGGCGATCGGCGTGACTTCCTCATACATATACAACATTGGAATAAATGACACTTTAATAGTGTGAAATACTTACAGATTGGAAAAAGACTAGCTCAAATTACAAACAAAGATAATTCCGATGTGGTCATTTCGTACATGTTCAGCATTTTTTTCGCATTCTTTCAAAGTAGCGTGATTTGGGGAAATTTGGTTGGTTCACTTGTTCTGTCTGTTGGCTCCGACAATGTTCTTAAGACTCCGGAAGAACTAAATCGATGCGGTGCAAATTTTTGCCCTGGCATGGTTGTATCCAATTCTACTGCAGATGACGCTGATAGTGATGACAATAATTTAAGGTTACGAGTGAATATTCTGTCGGGAATATTGTTGGGGTGTGCACTAGGTGCAATCGCTCTTGTAGCGTTCTTCGTGGATCCATTAGATATTAGCAACAGGTACGATAACAGAAGTGGGTTAATGTTTCAATCTCAAGAATTTTTTGTAGAAGACATTTAGACAAAGATGCATCAATGAAACTATTGACAAGCACTTTTCGCCAGATGAAAAATCCAAATCAATTATTTCTGATAATGATCACTGTCTATTCCGGTTTAGAGCAAGGTGAGACTGCCTTCAGTGGTAAAAGCCAAAACAATGTAGGTCTGTTTTAAATCGAAAGAGAAATAGAGAGAGAAAGATGTTGACAAACCTGTGCAAAACCTGTGTACCTTTATATGAAAAATGAACAGCTAAATATGCCATTATACAGCTCAATTTAGTTGTGTATGGCCGAATATAGCTATATATAGTTATGGATGTTGTTAAATGGATGCCTTGACAGCATCTCTTGAAGTATTTTACCAAGATATTTCATTTTTACTGAAATCCAGAAAAAACGGTCATTTTAAAACAGTCGTCAAATAAATCAATGCATAAAATTCGGTCGTTTCCTCGAGATTTAGGCAAAACAAGGCATCAGAACAGTCCTTGCGTTTGCTGCGACTGATATGAGCCCCGTACAACCCGTAAATCTATTTTGCCCAAAACCATTATTCGTCCGTAGCCTTAAAAAGCCTGTAACCCTTATTCGTCCGTAATCAAAATGCTTCCGAAATCTTATTGCGTACTTGACATTATTGCCTATTTTTGCAAATTGACTGTAAGTGTTCATCTTTGAAATTGCGCTTAGCGCAATTACAAAAGCCCGTACGAAGTACGTCTCAAGTATAAAACAAAATTTTACGATGTAATTTTAGTAATCCGAATTTACATTTTTTTTACCAATTTTCTTGGGTATTATGTGTCAAAAGATACAATAAGTAGCAAAATCTGATGAAATATTCTCGATTTATGAACAAAAACCACTTAGGGCCACAAAGCGGCCTTAGTCGAGGGGCCCAAATTTGAAACTTTTTTCAATACGTTCTCTTTGTATTTAATTACCTTCCTCCTACCAAAAACCACTTAGGGCCACAAAGCGGCCTTAGTCCAAGGGACCAAATTTCAAACTTTTTCGCCACGTTCTTTTCGGTATTCAATTATCTTTCAAACAAAACAAAAACTAGCAAAATCGGATGAGATTTATTCGATTTATGTGCAAAAAATACTTAGGGCCGAGCAGCGGCCTTAGTCCAAGGGACCAAATTTGAAACTTTTTTCGCCACGTTCTTTTCGATATTCAATTATCACTCAAACAAAACAAAAACTAGCAAAATCGGATGAGATTTACTTGATTTATGTGCAAAAACACATAGGGCCGAGTAACAGCATTAGTCCAAGGGCCCAAATTTGAAACTTTTTTGCCACGTTCTTTTCGGTATTCAATTACCTTCCATAAAAAATTAAATCCAGCCAAAATGGGATGAGATTTACTTGATTTATGTGCAAAAAAAAAACTTAGGGCCGAGTAGCGACCTTAGTCCAAGGGCCCAAATTTGAAACTTTGTTGTCATCATTCTATTCGGCATTCAATTATCTCTCAAATGAAACAAAAACTAGCAAAATCGGATGAGATTTACTCGATTTATGTGAAAAAAAAAACACTTAGGGTCGAGTAACGGACTAAGGCCGAGGACCCAAATTTAAAACTTTTTTGCCATCATTCTATTCGGCATTCAATTATCTCTCAAATGAAACAATAACTAGCAAAATCGGATGAGATTTCCTCGATTTATGTGCAAAAAACACTTAGGGCCGAGAAGCGGCCTTAGTCCAAGAGGCCAAATTTGAAACTTTTTTCGCCACGTTCTTTTCGGTATTCAATTGTCTCTCAAACGAAACAAAAACTAGCAAAATCGGATGAGATTTACTCGATTTATGTGCAGAAAGCACTTAGGGCCAAGTAGTGGCCTTAGTCCAAGGGCCCAAATTTGAGACTTTTTTTGCCATAATTCTATTCGGCATTCAATTATCAATCAAATGAAACAAAAACTAGCAAAATCGGATGAGATTTATTCGATTTATGTGCAAAAAATACTTAGGGCCGAGTACCGGCCTTAGTCCAAGGGTCAAAATTTGAAACTTTTTTCGACACGTTCTTTTCGGTATTCAATTACCTTTCATAAAAAACTAAATCTAGCAAAATCGGATGAGATTTACTTGCAAAAAACACTTAGGGCCGAGTAACGACCTTTGAGCCCTCCCAACAAGCCCGCGTTGCATCTTACCCAAAAACGATGTTCAGCAACTTTGTTCTTCTCGTCAATACCTTTCATTTAATATATCACAAACAGCTATTGCGTGCGTATTTCGGTAGAAATCGTCGAAAGACTGAAAAACACCTATAGGGCCCTAGCTCTGGAAGGGCTGACCCTACCATGCCCATTTTCGTACTTGACCTTACTTTTGTCGATACCAATCGGGGAAAAAAAGAATTTTGAAAAAAGGTTGTGATTTACTTAAGCTAGAGGGGCCACGGACAGACGGACAGACAGACAGACGGACAGACGGACATTTGTTTTATTGCGGATTCGTTATCTATGAACATAAACAAATGCTTTGCCCTTACCGTCTCTGCTTCCAATTCAACATGTTACAAACGACATATTAATCTTATAAGCCCCCAGTACTTCGTACGGGGCTAAAAATTGAAAAAAGGTTGTGATTTACTCAAGCTAGAGGGGTCACAGACGGACGGACGGACGGACACACGGACATTTTTTAGCCCCGTACGAAGTACTGGGGGCTTATAAGATTAATATGTCGTTTGTAACATGTTGAATTGGAAGCAGACGGTAAGGGCAAAGCATTTGGTTATGTTCATAGATAACGAATCCGCAATAAAAACAAGGCATCAGAACAGTCGGAGCGTTTGCTGCGACTTAGCCCCGTACGACCCGTAATACCGTAGTCGTAATACGCCCGGAATCCTAATACGTCTACAACCCTCTAATGCGTCTGTTACCAAAATGCAAGTCAAGTTGGGCATGGTCAAATTTACTGAAAGTGTTCATTTTTAAAATTGCGCATAGCGCAATTATGAAAGCCCGTACGAAGTACCTCTCAAATAAAACCAACAATTTACGACATTATTTTAGAAACCCAAAATTTTTTGCCTTTATTCCATTCGGTATTCAATCATCTCTCAAATGAAACAAAAACTAGCAAAATCGGATGAGATTTACTCGATTTATGTGCAAAAAACACTTAGGGCCGAGTAACGACCTTTGAGCAATCCCAACAAGCCCGCGTTGCATCTTACCCAAAAACGATGTTCAGCAACTTTGTTCTACTCGTCAATACCTTTCATTTGATATATAACAAGAAGCTATTGCGTGCGTATTTCGAACCTGACCTTACTTTTGTCGATACCAATCGGGGAAAAAAAGAATTTTGAAAAAAGGTTGTGATTTACTCAAGCTAGAGGGGTCACGGACAGACGGCCAGACGGACAGACGGACAGACGGACAGACGGACATTTTTTTTATTGCGGATTCGTTATCTATGAACATAGACAAATGCTTTGCCCTTACCGTCTGCTTCCAACTCAACATGTTACAAACCGCATATTAATCTTATAAGCCCCCAGTACTTCGTACGGGGCTAAAAATGTACAGGGCAGCCAGCGTCAATGTAAAAATTGCACATACGTATGCATGTGTGTATGTGCTGCATTTAGTCTACTAAACTAAAGTAACAGAATGAGGCTTTGATATGAAGCATATTGCTTTGATGATTGTGACCACAACTAAATGGTTAGTGGTTAATATTTTTTATAGACAAAATAGCGAAATAATTATAAATTATCAAAAGTTGTGTTGTCAATACACTTCTATTATAATTTGGAAAGTAGAAATCCTTACATTTCAATGTCCAACACCTTGATGGTGTTGACGTGAATGTTTTTCTTTTCTTCGTAATTTCTGTCATTTGATTTATTTATTGTGAAACTGTCAATCAATTTTTTGGTGTTTCAATTTTGGATTCTTTTTTCTAACAATGCCATAAATTTATTGTAACATTCTTATAAATCTTCTATTTTAACACCTACAACTATTTTGAAATGATCTCATACGGATCCGCCTCATTGTGGCAATGAGTTGGTGTTTGATATGTTTTAAAATCATGTCCGTGGATCGTAAGTAAGAAGCCAGGAAGGCTACAAGGCCCTTAGTATTTTTTGCACATAAACCAAGTACATTTCATCCGATTTAGACAATTTTTGTTTTACATGGAAGGTAATTTGACAGTTCTAGGATTCAAGAAATTTGAAGAATTTGTGAGGATTTTTTCCTAAAATTATATCGTAGATTTTCGATTTAGTTGAAAGGTACTACAACATAGGGCAATAAAAACAAAGCCCCTCCCACGCCTCCCACGCAATATTTAACTATAAGAAAACATAGCTAACGCCGACCCGTACGAAACACCTATTCGTATCAAAAGCTTTTAATGTGAAACTCTTCATTTCTCTTACTTCATTTTCTTCTCTACTAAAAAGCTATTCGCCCTTTAATATCATTCACATTATCCCCTCTTTGCCTAGTTATCATGTACAAATAAATTGCCGGAGGCAATATAGACAGCCCCGTACGAAGTTAACTTTCATAAACTCCTTTTACCCAGATATTCCAATTTTACTAAAATTTTATATGGCCACCGGCAGCCATTTTGTTAGGAGATTGGAAATAGTACTGACGATTCACAGTTATTAATACCTTTCAAACAAAAAACGAGCCGTCAGAACAGTCGGAGCGTTTGCTGCGAATGAGCCCCGTACGAACCCGTACATCTATTGCGCACGTGACCCTAGTTGGTAGGTCGACCTCCTCTTACCGTAAGTCTACTGCCCCCGTAAACGTCGGTAAAGTAAAATTCTTATGAAATTTGTACGTCTTAAAAATTGCGCATTTCGCAATTACGAAGCCCCGTACGATGTTCCTTTCAAACGTAAAACAAATTTCAAATTGACCTAAAATTTCCTCAGTCCTATATTAACCTATATTTACCTATAAATAAACAATTTACTGATAAATGTGCTACTATATAGCTCAAAATAACTATCTATACCGTTATATAGCTCAATATAGCTATATATATCTATATATAGATATCCACTTTTGGGATCCTTGAAGCACCACACACACGTAACCACTCATTTCCCACTAATCAGTGATTTTGTAAGTATCATTTTCACCGATTTATATTGATTTTACAAAAATCCAAAATGGCGGCCGACGGCCATTTTGTTGGGAGGTGGAAAGTAAAACGGCTGCTTTACATTCGTTAGTACCTTTCAAACAAAAAACGAGCCGTCAGAACAGTCGGAGCGTTTGCTGCGACTTAGCCCCGTACAAACCCGTACTAACCTAAAATTCTTATGAAATGTGCACGTCTTAAAAATTGCGCATAGCGCAATTACGAAGCCCCGTACGACGTTCCTTTCAACTGTAACCCAAACTTAAAAATTTTTGCAACAATTTATATTAACCTATATTTACCTATAAATAAACATTTTACTAATAAATATGCTAGTATATAGCTCAAAAGAACTATCTACACCGTTATATAGCTCAATATAGCTGTATATATTTATAAATAGATATCCATATTTGGGATGCTTGAAACACCCCACACACATAACCAATCACTTCCCACTGATCAGTAACTTTGTAAGTATCATTTTCACCGATTTCTATTGTTTTTACAAAAATCCAAAATGGCGGCCGACGGCCATTTTGTTAGGAGGTGGAAATTAGTGCTTTACATTCAATAATACCTTTCAAACAAAAAAAAAATTCATGAAATTCGGTCAAAGTTTACTCGATATATTAACAAAAAACACCACGTTCACTGTACGGCCGAGTAGCTACATATAAGCTCACTCCAAGAGACCTAGCTCACGCTCCGGTAAGCCGAATTCCATGAACTTTTTTTTCCCTGATTGGTACGGTCAATACCTATCTAATAAAGCAAAATCCATCTAAATCCGTTCAAATTTGGCCAACCTACAAGCAAAAACGGCTTGCCGCCCTGTATCTAGTTCACACCAAGCGGTCTAACTAACGAGTCGATCATCCGATTTCCATAAACTTTTTTTTTGTCGATCGTTATTGTAAATACCTTTTATTTGACGTATCACTTACATGTGTAGCCTTTGAATGGCCGCAGATATCTTCGGAAAACGTTTAATCACTTATGAGGCCCCAGCTCGGGAGGGGTCGACCCAAAATCGCCCATCTTCGAACTTAGCCTCACTATTTCGACTATCTTTCAGGGGAAAATTTTTTTTTGAAATCGGATTTGATTTACTTAAGATATCGACGTGACAGACGGACGGACGGACAAAATTTTTATTGCGGATTCGTTATCTATGAACATAGGCAAACACTTTGCCCTTACCGTCTGCTTCGAATTCCATCAATTACACACGGCATCGTAATCCTATAAGCCCCTTCGTACTTCGTACGGGGCTAAAAACCACAACCTTCACTGTACGGCCGAGTAGCCACATATAAGCTCACTCCAAGAGACCTAGCTCACGCTCCGGTAAACCGAATTTCATAAACTTTTTTTTCCCGGATTGGTACGGTCAATACCTATCTAATAAAGCAAAATCTATCTAACTCCGTTCAAATTTGGCCAGCCTACAAGCAAAAACGGCTTGCCGCCCTGTACCTAGTTCACACCAAGGGGTCTAACTCACGAGTCGGTCATCCAATTTCCATAAACTTTTTTTTCGTCGATCGGTATTATAAATACCTTTGATTTGACGTATCACTTACAAGTGTAGCCTTTAAATGGCCAGAGATATCTTCGGAAAACGTTAAATCACTTATGGGGCCACAGCTCGGGAGGGGTCGACCCAAAATCGCCCATCTTCGAACTTAGCCTCACTATTTTGACTATCTTTCAGGGAAAAAAAAAAATTGAAATTGCATTTGATTTACTCAAGATATCGACGTGACAGACGGACGGACAGATGGACAGACGGACAGACGGCCAAAATTTTTATTGCGGATTCGTCATCTATGAACATAGGCAAACACTTTGCCCTTACCGTCTGCTTCGAATTCCATCAATTACACACGGCATCGTAATCCTATAAGCCCCTTCGTACTTCGTACGGGGCTAAAAATTCATGAAATTCGGTCAAAGTTTACTCGAGATATTAATAAAAACACCACCTTCACTGTACGGCCGAGTAGCCGGATATGAGCTCACTCCAAGGGACATAGCTCACGCTCCGGTCAACCTAATTTCATAAACTTTTTTTTTCCCTGATTGGTACGGTCAATACCTATCTACTAAAGCTAAAGTAGTCGAAATCGGTTCTCATGTGGCCGACCTACAAGCAATAATTGCCTGCCGCCCTGTGACTGGTTCACATCAAGGGCTCTAATTCACGTGTTGGTTATCCAATTTTCAAAAAAAAAAATTTTGGCCGATTCGTATTGTAAATACCTTTCATTTTCTGTATCTGCTAACATGTGTAGCGTTTAAATGTCCGGAGATACATGCGAAAAACCCTAGAGAACTTATTGGGCCCCAGCTCGGCAGATGTCGACCCGAAATCACCCATCTTCGAACTTAGCTTGTCTTTTGACATTATTAAACGGGGAAAAAAAATAATTTTCAAAATCGGATGCGTTTTACTCAAGTTATTGTGCAGACAGACAGACAGACGGACGGACGGACGGACAGACGGACATTTTTTTTCTCGCTGATTTGGCATCTCTGGACAACCACAATAGGTTTTCCCTTACTCAGGGAGTCCAATTCGACGTGTTACAAACGTATGCGTAAAGCTATAAGACCCCAGTACTTCGTACGGGTCTAAAACTACTTCATTTTTAAGATGAATACTTCCAGTAAATTGACCGTGCCGCACTTGGGCTGAGCGGGCAATAATATCAAGTAAGCATTGTGGTTACGGACGCATAAAGGTGTGGTTTAGTAGCGTACGGGACTCAGTCGCAGGGAACCTTCTGACTGTTCTAACGGCTCCTTTCAATACAATCCAAAAGTAGCTCAAAGTTTATAAAACTTATTCAAATATGACAAATATGACGTACATTGCTTTGGCTTAACTAGGTATTAGGCATCACGGATGTAAATGATCATATCGTTTCTATCGTATCGTTTCTCTAGGCTTCCTAGTAGCAGATTACACTCTGGTATGTATAACAACGTAATTCATTCGTTTCAATTAGAATAGTAATCGAATCACCAATTAAAATTGTCAGGCGTACATCACATGCTCGATTAACGTTGAGAACATCGGCTGGATTTTCATTTCCGGCGGAATTGCGAATACATTGATGAGCTATCTACAAAGATGGATATTAAAGTGGACGGGACGACTACCATTATTTACAGCAGCATATACAACCAACATAATCGTTATTTTTGTTTGGCTCTGGTGGACGCCTAATCCATCTACACCAATAGTTTTCTACCTTATCTCCATAGCATGGGGACTTGCCGATTCTATTTTCCAATGCCAAATTAATGCACTCTACGGCATCTTATTTCCCTCTGCAGGGGAGGCAGCATTCGCAAATTATCGTTTGTGGGAATCGTCGGGAATTGCAATTGCTTATTTGGCGTCCAATCATTTGTGTATTAGACCGAAATTATATATTTTAATTGCAGTTGGAACGATAGGTATTATTTGCTACTACATTGTGGAATATAAAGTTAAAATTTCAAAGAAAACTCTTACGAACATGTCGGAAAGTAATAAAATTTCGGATTAATTGCGTGTTTTTTTTTATAAAAGTGGAATTTCATTCATTTCGTCTTCCATATTTACGGTGTGGTTGTATTGTCTTTACTGAAACATGAGGCCAATTTGAGATTTTTGGACCTGAACAAGGCTCCAAGTTTTAACAATTATAAACGCCCAATTATCACTACTCTACAGTGACTTTGATATCGTCAAAGGGGCCATTCACAAATTGCGCACTCTCAAAATTCGGAATTTTTGACCCCCCCCTCCCCCCTTGCACGCTTTCGCACGCTTTTGGCACACCCCCCTCCCCCCCCTGAAATTACGCACGAATTTTTTAAAATAGAAAAAATTGAAATTTAATTCCAACATATTTAGTTTTATTGTAATAAAACGATTTTTTCGAAAGCACAAAGTGCAGCCTTCAATTTTACAATTTACACTATGTTGTTGATAACAGGTTTGGGGAGTAAACAATAGATAAAAGAATATCTAAGCGTTGGTGGTTGCAAAATAAAATTCTCTTCTCTCTCTGCTGTTAGCAATCAGTTGATAGATATCGGTCATCGTGGCGCGTTCTAAATGTGTTCGATATAAAATGGCAAACAAACGTTGTGACAATAAACTGAAAGAATTAAAACAAAAATATGCATTCGAAGCGAGTATTTGTGATTTAATTCCCTACGAAAATATACCAGATTCAATTAGTGATATATTACGTGACTTAGAAAGAATCAATTCAATTATTGAGAACAATGAAGATAGTGACGTCCGCAGCGTGCGTGAAAAATTAAAACAATTGTTGAACGATATCCTACAATATTTACAAGAAAAACTTGAAAATTTCCAAAAAAATCAAATTAGACCTGAATGGTCAATAATCAGTAGTGATCTCGTATTACTCAACGTGTTGCGTGATTAAAATGAGTTCCATCAATAGAGGAAAATTGTATAAAGACTTATTTTGTGCTTATTCAAAAGCATATTCCGAAACAAAATCGAAACAATCGATTCAGGACAATGTGAACAACATTTGGTCAAACATCAAAAACGATTCAAATGTTGCTAGTCTAATTGAGGCTAGAATTTCTGAACTAAATAAAATTAAGGCAAGAAAGCAGGTTAGTCTTCATACACTTTGGCTTCGTGCCAGTGAAAAAGGAAATGGTTTTAGTGTTAAAGCACCTGAAGAATCGACAAATCGATCAAGTCCCGTTGTCGAAAATGAAGAAATAGTACATCCAACGACTTCTCAAAAAACAGCCGCCTCGAATGTTATTGAAGAAGAAGGTGCACCATCAAACAAAGAAACACAAATCGATGTAACCGACCAGGTACAGAGCGTTAAAGCCAACCCAACTCCAGCTCAATGCAGCATAAAAAGTGAGATTGTGGTGTTACTATCAGATGTTAAAGCATTGAAAATGCGTCGAGATTGTGGACTGTTGACCGAAAATATGGAAAGTGAACTGAAATTAAAGACAAAGAATTTAGAAGCATTAAGGAAACGACTAAAAAAGAAAGAGCGTGATATGATTCGACACCGGAAACGACGCCTTAGAAAAAAGGCTTCGCTTGAAAATGCATGCGAAAATAATCCAGATCTAAAGAAGAAATTGAGCATTCGAGGCAAAGTGGGCCGACCACGTATCGAAGAAGATCAGCCGTATCTTTTAAAAGCTATTATTGACTTGGCCATGCATGGGTCTGCAGCGCACGAGAGGCGTCGAGACGATTCCATAAGAACAGTAAAAACCCTTGATGATCTAGTAACAAAACTGCGCGAAGATTATGGTTATAATTTGTCACGGAGTGCAACGTATTTGAGACTATTGCCTAAGAGAGCTAATTCAACCGAAGGAAAGCGTCATGTCAACTCTGTTCCAGTGAAGCTAATCCGACCTGACAACGACTTGCATAAAGATCATATGGACGGAAGGTTTGCCAAAACAACAATCAGTCATATTGACAGTATGGCTTCGTTATTAGGGCCGAATGAAGTGACATACATTAGCCAGGATGACAAAGCTAAGGTTGCAATAGGCCTACCAGCGGCATCCAAACAAGCGCCATTGCTAATGCACATGGAGTACAGGTATTTATCAGATCAGTTAATTTGTTATAGAAGTTCATAGCAATAAGTTATCTCAAAAATAATTTGTAGAGTCAAGCTTCCCGATCACGACTTTGTGATAGCGAAAGGACACAAACTGACTCCATCGGTTTATGGATTCTGTCAAATTAAGGCAAACGGTGGTGGCGATGCGTCAGCGATAAGCTATTCAGGTCCAACGTTTGTGGCTATAAGGTAATGCTTACTCTAGAAACTGCATATGAGCCTACAACGATTTTTGTGCAGGTCATCCAAGCACTCTTCGTCTACAGCTTTTTCGCACGCACGGGATTTGGAACAGATCTACGAAAAGTCTGAATTCAGCGAATTTACACATACGACGATCGGTGGAAAACTGAAACCAAAACCGGTTCTTGTTTGTATTGTGGACGGTAAATATTGATTTTCGACAGTTTTTTTTATATAAATGCTATAAAATGTGTTGAAACAGGTGGGCCAGACGAAAATCCGCGTTACGAAAAGGTTATTAGCATGGCAGTTCATCATTTCGTGCAACTAGACTTAGATGCCATCATGATCGCGTGCAATGCACCAGGACGTAGTGCCTTCAACCGGACCTTTAAGCAGAGCATTGACAGGCCTGATACTTCCGCACGATCACTATGGCACTCACCTAAACAGTCAGGGACAAACTGTTGATATAGAATTGGAGAAGCAGAATTTCTCATACACCGGCAAGGCTCTAGCAGAAGTCTGGTCAGATACACTTATTGATGGACATTTGACTGTAGCTGAGTGAGTATCTGACAGGAAACGACATTTTCTGAAACCTTATTGTTTGCTACTTAACTTCCAGTTATATAAAGCCTGAACAATCTGATATCGATCAGGCATCGATCATCTCGAAGGACGAAAAGTGGTGCAGCCGACATGTGCATCAGTCTCAGTATTTGCTTCAAATACTCAAATGTTCTGACAATCGTTGCTGTAAACCAAGGCGTAGTTCTCTGTTTCGATTTCTGCCCAAGGACGGCTTGCCACCACCGTCGCCTATAATACAGTCAAACGAAGGATTGAAACACGCCAACATCAACGATATTGAAAACTATGCGTCATTATTCGTGACGCTGGCACTACAAAAGATTGGGCATTCACATGCCATTTATGACACCTATTGTCCTTCGGTGCAATCAAAACTCGATTCACGAACATGCTCGTGCAATCAATATTTCAGTTCCGTTGTCTCGATGAAACGACATTTGAAAGACAATTTTATTTGTAAAAAAAACATAAAGATCGTTAAGCCTGTGAAAATTCTCGGAACACGAGGGAATGAGTCGTTAGTTGTAGTCCGCTATAATGTTGAAGAAGATGTCGAGTGGCTTCCGAGTGTGGAGGTAGACGGTGAATTTTTAGATAAAGACGAACAACCTTCGAGTAGTATAATTTATGACAATGAAACAAGATTAAAACCAATTTGGAGAACTGTTTAATAAAGTTTTTGTACACAAAAACAGTGCGCACGCTTTTGTTTCTCCCCCCCTCCCCCCGCGCACGTTTTCGCACGCTTTTCGCTAACCCCCCCTCCCCCCTAAGGTGAGTGCGCAATTTGTGAATGGCCCCAAATGAGTTAATGAATTCTATGTATTTTGAGACAAGGATTCAGATCATTCAGATTCTTTCATTTATTTTTCTTGAGTACCCTTATTTAGATCAGTATACCCCCCTAGAGATACCATATGTTTCCAACTTACCCTAAGTATCTACTTCGAGTTTAAGAATGAGCGCGAGCCTCACACTTACGAAATATAAGTTTAAGTCGAAGCTTTTGCTTCAACCTCATTTGCTTATATATACGAGCATTTGCTCATCATTCTTTTACTCATACTTGGCAAGTGCTTGAATTGATACTGATGATTACAGATATACAATGAATCGAGTGTGAAACATACATTCGACCAACGCACTTCAAGCAACAGTGATCATAGTCGACAGCTGCCAAATAGAGTATTATTTTGTATGAAATGGTTTTTTACCGTGTGTTACAGTTATATGACACACTGTCAAGTTTCAGTACCCTATTTAGAGTATCACTAATGCTTGAAGTGCGTTGATTCGACTCTTAGAAATTGAGAAACAGTTTTGTTACAGGTTCTTGCTAGAGCAATGTTGACCACGGTTTTCCTCTTATGATTTTATACTGTTCAACCTTTGTAGTTATGACAAAAGAGACCTTTTAAAAATGAAAATTATTTATTTTCATAAATTTAACGAAATACAAAGATTCCTGTGAGAGCACTCAAAATATTTTTTAAACAGAATTTAAATCGAAACAAAATTACAACGTTCCAAACCAGGCTTTAGGCCCAAAAAAATTTCTTAGTCCAAAATTCACTTCGAAACAAATTTCAAATCGAAACAAAATTACAACGTTCCAGACCAGGCTTTAGGCCAAAACATATCCAAAATTCAAATTGAAATAAAATGCAACTCCTTCGACTCAAGTTACAATATTTATTTTCTTCTATCTCACATCTACTGGATGCTATAACCGAATGAATCTTAAAACTAATTGAACCTCCGTTGTAACCTATATACATAATACTTATACACAATAATCATTCGCGCTTATATGTTCAAAGTTCACCTGCCGATTTACAAACCCAGTGCTAGATGGCTCTTCTATCAGTTAGTTCACAAAGTATAACACTTTTATTCAAACATTACCGAACGGTTTCGGAACCACTTCCCGACTTGAAACATTTATGTTTAAACTAAGATCGACGCTATAAAATTTGAACATTTCAAATCGCCATCGCAACAACTGGCCGAGTCGACCCCGGTTGAAACCAGCCCGAAACGATGTGATTTGAAAGTTCTTAAAATGACAGAATCAACGACAATCGCACAACTACAAGTTAGTGTGCATCCAATCAAACGTCCAAATTTTTCAAACAATTAATACGTGTCGATGACCTAGATCTAAAACAGCTGTCAGTCAGTTGACCATGTTGCAATGCGTCGTTATTATCATGTGAAGTGTCCAGTGATTTTTCTTTTAAACTAAATCGTGCAATTAACTTCAATTGATTTCCAAGTGCGCTCCTTTACGTTAAATTATTAGAACTGAGCTAATTAACATGCGTGTAATCAAATTGCGCGACAAAAAAAAACTTCTTTTCGTGGTAGCCATTAATGAGGTTATGTCGGGACGATTGCTGAAATTTGGAACACTGTTTCGTCTGCTTGTGCTTCAGATAAGTGGATCCTAACATTATGATGATATGTGATTCTTTAGTTGATTGTATTTCCCCAGAAGTGTTCGTCAATAAATGTGGTGTCTGTACCAACGTATGATCGGCTGGACCAACGGATGATCGTCTGGACCAATTGATTAAATTGTTGATCGTCTGGACCAGTGGAATAATTGACTGCCCGGCTGCCTACCACCATTTGGAATATGAAACTGCAGCTACTACCAAATCTACTGAAAATGTGTTATGCGGTGAGCATCATGTGAATTGTGAAATGAAATTTTCTTTAACTTCCCTTTTGCATCACCCTAGTGACGATGATTGGGCAATACTAGGGATATAAAACGGCCCTCTTAAAGGTACTGGAACTTTGTGCATCTGGATCTGAATACTGCCTGGCTTAACGTTGATGTGCGGTCATCAATACGGTAAGACGGAATTATTTTTCTTCTTAAGTCCCAATTGGTTTATCGTGTCCTTATCACTATTGTCTCAATCTTTATCACTAGTTCATGTTCACTTTCTATCCATCCATTCACACATCAGTCTCTCACTTAATTTTAATGTTTTTGCTGTTAGAAATTGCTTAATGACTCGGAACAGTCGGTGGGTTCTTAGTGGCCTCACTCAACGGTTCATTTCCGTCCATGGGTACGCACACAATTTAACTATAGGCCGCTCCAATTCGATTAATTTGCCAGACTCGTTATGTGTTTTTATCGTCACCGATCGAACATTTTTATCCAAGCTCGAGTGAAATTTTACTACTCGTGCTAACGGCCATCTCGTAGGAGCTATGTTGTCTTCTTTCAGTAGAACTACATCTCCTTCTTTGAAATTCTTCTTCTGACCTTGCCATTTCGGACGGTGTTGCAACTGATTCAAATATTCCTTACTCCATGCATCCCAAAAGTCTCTGTAAATTCTCTGAACCACGTTCCATCTTTCTTTCACTCCGACTCCTTTAGCCACCATTATTCCTTTCGGTCTGGCTTTCAACGGTCTACCGATCAGAAAATGCCCGGGTGTCAACACGCTCAAATCATTCGGATCATCATTCAATTGACACATCGGTCTCGAATTTAAACAAGCTTCAACTTTCGTCAGAACAGTTGAAAGCTCCTCATATGTGAACGTGATGTCACCGATCACTCGCTTCAAATGGTGCTTCATGGATTTGATGCTTGATTCCCATATACCACCGAAATGAGGTGCTCTAGGTGGGATGAACGACCAATTGATGCCCTTGTTTGCCGCATGATTTGTTAATGCTTCTATATGATCATCATATAGATCCATTACCAATGTCGCGGGCATGCGAGCGATTATGTGTAATAGTATAGTATGTATCGTCAAACAATGCATATGAAGACTAATTATTGTATTATACTGCATAAACATTGTGTGACAGGTTGTATACTATAACGTACATGCAAAGATTAGGTAGAACTAAGGAGTTCTACGGTCGGGAGTATGTTAATGCTTGCACATGATAATTGTATGGAATCTTTAATGCAATCGAATCGCATATAATAATTACTATATGCGCGCCATCTTCATGAACGCGCATGCGCAATGCATTAATGATTTTATATATCCAGGTGAAGATGCATGCATAATGTGAATTATGCATAACAGATTCAATGGAAAATTATGATTTTTCTTGGAATAACGAAATCTTTCGGTTTTTGTTTATTTATGAATTTGATTCCTAGAAATTCGTTATAATTCTCATTAACGGATTCAATAAATTTAAATGTTTATAAACATGTCACTTGCATGTTTATAACACAAGTATTTGACATACTTCCCACGATAATTATAAGTGATCATAATTATAACAATAAGTTCTTTGTTTAGATTTAGTATAAATACTGTAAAGTTTGATTGAATAAAGACAGTTATTAACATCAACTCAACGAGCTTGTTTCTATTACATTTCTCCGAGCTCAGGAGAATTACTTCTACTCTAAGACTGTACCAATGTGTAAGAATGCGGTTTTAGCAGAAGGCAAAACATAATGGTGACCCCGACGTGATGTCTTTTTGTAAAAGATATCATCATTGAACAACGGTCTTAGGGCAGTAGTAGTGTAGTGAATGTCGTGTTAACTTGTCAAAACATTGGTCGTGCATTATGGACATTAAGTGAAGCAGCCCTGAAGGAATTCTTTAAGCGTTTGGACTTGGTTGGCAACCTTAAAACCTCACCTCTAAGGCAGTTATAAGGAACCAGTGAGAGGAGCAGAGGAAAATATTCGGAATTGGTTGGCAGCGGAAAGTCACAGCTCTAAGGCAGTTGCAAAGGGCAACCGAAAAGAGCAACATCCAAGTATTTGGACTTGGTTAAATACAAAAATAGCAGCTCTAAGGCAGTTACACAGGGTAACCGAAGGGAGCAAAATCCAATCCAGACTTCATTAAAAAAGTCACAACTCTAAGGCAGTTACACAGAGTAACCGAAAGGAGCAAAATCCAAGTATTTGGACTTGGTAAAATTAAAAATCGCAGCTTTAAGGCAGTTACACAAAGTAACTGAAAACAGCAAAATCCAAATCTGGACTTCATTAACAAAAAACAAAAAAAGTGCAGTGGATACAAAAGTCCATTAGGCGACTTTCATTAAAACAATTCAGAAGGAATTGTTCCAGGCTATATAATAGGCCAAATGGTGTTAAGTGTAACACAAAAAGAAGTCCATTAGGCGACTTTCATTAAAACAGTTCAGAAGGAATTGTTCCAGGCTATATAATAGGCCAAATGGTGTTAAGTGTAACACAAAAATAAGTCCATTAGGCGACTTTATGCGCGGATATCCCAAATACTAATTGAGTATTAATATTAAAAAACTGCAGAGTTGGCAGAACACAAGCAACTCTATAGAAATTCTACGACTGCAGATCGGGAATTTCCGAAGTATGAGCCTGAAAATAACCGTGATTTTGGAAGGCAATTGATTGGCAAAGCAACCAAAAAAGTGTGTAGGATATCCACCCAAAAGTATCATAGCAAAGAAATTGGTGAGATTTTTGGATAGCAGACACGATATCTCAAAGAGAAAAATGGTTAAAACGCAGTCCAAAGGAAGAGCTGTTCGTGAATGGAAGCCGTGGAAGGTGGAAGTTGCAGCTGTACAAAGGATTAAACGTTGAGCTGGACACTCAGTTGTGAAAAGTGGAGCAGACAACGTGTTTGATAACCAGAAAATACATAAACTGAAGTAGTCCGATAGGTGACTACTAAAAGAAAGACTGGCGATGCATTGGAGCGTATCGAATGTGGATTCGCAGTTCTTCAAATAATGATAAACCTACGTAGTGCGCAAGTTTTTCAAACTAAACAAAACATAAGGCCATCAATGGTTAAAAATGGCAGAGATCCAGGCGATACCGAAACAGCAAATGAGGATCGGTAGTCATAATGGACAATAGTGCAAACTTATATAAGTATAAAAATAAACTTAAAATTTAAAGTTGTTTGTGCATTGAAACCTAAACGAGGTGGAGCTGCCGGCTTAATACATAAAAATAAAAACTTAAACTATTTGTGCAATGAAACCTAAAGGAAGTGGAGCTGACTACTTAACACATAAAAATAAAAATGAAAACTCAAAGTTGTTTGTGCATTGAAACCTAAAGGGGGTGGAGCTGACAGCTTAAGGAATTTAAAAGTTGTTTGTGCATTGAAACCTAAAGGGGGTGGAGCTGACAGCTTAGTGAAAAAATAAATTCAATAACATTGAGAGTTGCGAAAGGAGATTTTTGATCTTCACGGAACTTAGAAAATGTGAAAAGTGCAATTTAATAAACAAAATGACTTAAGTAGAAATTGATCTTGCAATGAAATCCATAAAAAAGGAGGGAGCAGTCAATTAATAAAACAATTTGTGAAAGTGCATTTGGGCACTAAATTATATCAAAAAGTGATAGAAAATTTGTTGTAGTAACAGTGTCATGGGAACCGAGCCTTTTGAGTGATAACATGCTTCTCAGCAGATTGAAACCGAGCAGCAGTTTGGACGCAAATTGTTGAACGGGAAATAGGTAATTTGGACGCAAATTACTTATCCTTAATCTGCACTATGAGTTGCATTGAATTCGAGAGATTCGATGAAAATGAGAATGTTACTTGCAATAAATATAATACTGGATTCATGAGGAATCAAGTACAAGGACGCATTGAATCAATATAAAAAAGAGGGTCTTCGGAACAAGATTGGTAACAATTATAATTGATAAAGTTATTACGCATATGTGATGTGTGAGACGAGACCAGTGAGATATTGAAAGAATTCAGAAATATTAATAATCTGTGATGGAATAAATAGAAAAGTAAAACTATTGTTGATAAGTAGCAATTAAGATTGCCTTACTAAAAACACACGTAAAGCATCATCAGTGCATCGTAATGAGTGAAAATTTCATCAGAAAGTGAATAATATAATCGAAAAACAAAAGTAAAATAATGAATTCAGCAAAGAAAATAAATGAAATGAGGTAATGGGACCGTACATAGAGTGGCGCCAGTTTGAGTTGGAGATCAAAATTGTGGCGCGGTAACGAAGGTTCACCCTAAGCAGGAGTTTGGAACGTTCATTCAACAGAATCGTCATCATACCAAATACATCATTTGAAAAACGGTAAACCGCACAATGGTGCGGAAATTTGTAAGTTGTTTTGTTATTTAAAATATTTTAATAATTAATCAAAACGCTGAGACTTACGATTGATGAGGCAAATGAATTTAATAGAAAACAAAAATTCGGCAATTGTATGTTCATATTCAATGATCACACATATTTTAAAAGAATTGATTAAAACTTAGAAATTTGTAAAGTTTTAATGTCCGGGAGACACTTACAGTTATCGATCAACCATAACTGAAAGGTATTTGTTGTTTGTGGAGCTTTCTTTCGTGAAAATAAACAAATATTGCAGACGAGGTTCAGAATTGACTAATTAATCAATTGTGTTATTAATTCGTTAGAATAATGGTCGTCAAAAGACATATTTTAATTTTTTTTTTTGTGAAACATATTCTAATTTGAATGATTATTGTCAAGTATTTTAGTGACGTGAGTTGCGAAATTGAAGGGACCTCAACTGATTCCACATGAGTATAATGTCGAGTTATTGATTTTGATTTTTAAAATTCATTGAGTATTATGTTCGTTTTTATGAAATCGGATAATTTATTTGAGATTGAAAAAATATTTCTTTTGTTGAAAAAGAAGGTTTTGAATCATAAACTAGAGTAATGATACATGATCTTTAATAATATTTTGTGCTATTCAAATAGAGGGTTCAATAATCATTTTTTGATAAAGGGATCAAATAAATTTTTAAAAGTTATGTTTAATTTTATGTTTTCTGTTTTTCGGATGATGGTTTCGGATTAAGTTTAAAGTAAATAGTGAAATGAAATCGATATTGAGATAATGATAATCGGTATTGTGTTTGAAATACAGTGTTGGATCAGGTGGGGAAAGTATAAAAGTATTAACGCCGTAAGTGCAGTCGAAATTCAAAATGGAAAGTGCATAATACTTTTTAACGCAGCGTCATTTTAATACAAGGAAGCGTTGGAATGTAGTTTTCCGTTTACTTGGTTATTAAATCGTTCACTTGAAATTCAAATTTTAGGCAAAATTTCAGCAGGAATTATTATCAGGCGTTTGTTAGATTCAGAATTTTGATGGAAATCTTTCAAATGTAATAATACCTTCTGTTAGTAATTAGATGATAATATAGCACCCGTCATTGGTATTACTTCAGCAAATGTAGAAGGTATGTGAATTAAAATCAAGTTAAAAAGAAAATATAAATAAGATAGTCAATTCTTGAATCTGTTTGTGCAATAAGCGGTTCAACCAGTTATTTGAATTAAAAATTTGTATTCAGATAAGTTGTCCGCACAGTAATATTATAGTAACATTGTAAAAAAAAAGAATATGAACATAACGAAAAGCCAGGGTAGCCTAAATAATTTTGATATTAAAAAGGACAATTGGTTCTTAAAATAAAGATGATAAAAAATACTAGAAAATCATGACTAACAAAAAAGAACAATTGGTTCTTAATTCTGCGTAAAACATAAAACAGTTGAAAAATTAAATCTTGAATATATAATTTTGTCCGGGAGTATACCTTGCCTATAGCAAGTTTAAAGACAGAGCATATACCTATAGCACTTTTGAAATAATTAAATAAATTAAATGAAATAACGCAGAATAGAGTTTGTTGACAATTATTAAATCCTAAACTAGGAGGTGAAAACGTAGTGACAATAGAGAACGGTTTTGAAGTTTCTATGTAACAAATGAATGACCATAAGGGATCATATTCAAAATATTGATTGAAAAATAAAATGTTAAAATGTTAAAATATTTCATAACGTACAGGAATTAGAATATTACATACAGACAAAAGTAGAATTAAAAGTATTTTATTTGCATTATTGAAATGTTAAAAAGAAAAAGAATTTGACGCCAAAGATTAAAGATAAAATATATTATTAGATATTTTATGGGATGTGTTGCTGGTATCACAAGAGTTCAACTTGTAGATGTTGTTTTGCTTGTTCAGATCCAGTGAAACGTTTGTTCGGATAATTTTATGTGACCGAATGAATGGAATAAATAAATTATTAGATAAAGTAATTTGTTTTCATTTAAATATAAAACGTATATGAAATTACAAACGGAATTATTGAACTTTTAGTAAGTAAAAGCCATGTTTATATAATTGTAAAATTTATGGAATTATTAGAAATTATATACAGCAAAAAACATTGTGAAATTAGCCATAGCAAAGAACAAAAAATTACACAATAATCTATTTCTTGGGAAAATAAGCTACTGGACTTTAAAAAATTAAAGTGATCAGTTAGATTAATAATTTGAATAATTGCAAAGAATAATTGATTTAATGTCAAAGATCACTGAATGTTTAATTATTATCTACATTTATAAACCTGTTAATAAGAATTGTGAGTGCTCAAAGAATATTACGTTGATGAATATTGAATCATTTACATAATGATAATGTAGTTTAGACATTATTGAAGATTATTGTAATGATATTTGGGAATATGATTTTGTAAAAAATAATTTAGTATAAAGCGAACTAAACGATTCAAAGTGACTTAATTGATTTGGCATTAAAAGGTCCTTTGAGATCTAATTTGATAATGTGACATATTTATTTTAAATAATTAAACTAAACTATTAAACTTACTTCGAAATTTAGAAAGCGTTTCACATTGAATCATTTAGGATGCAAAAGAGAAGATCAGTTTTGAAATTATTATGTTTAATTGTATGAATTTGATTGATTGATTGTAACTTGAATTTAAACATTTTTAGTATTGAACTTAATAGTTCAATGTCCGGGAGTATGTTAATGCTTCTATATGATCATCATATAGATCCATTACCAATGTCGCGGGCATGCGAGCGATTATGTGTAATAGTATAGTATGTATCGTCAAACAATGCATATGAAGACTAATTATTGTATTATACTGCATAAACATTGTGTGACAGGTTGTATACTATAACGTACATGCAAAGATTAGGTAGAACTAAGGAGTTCTACGGTCGGGAGTATGTTAATGCTTGCACATGATAATTGTATGGAATCTTTAATGCAATCGAATCGCATATAATAATTACTATATGCGCGCCATCTTCATGAACGCGCATGCGCAATGCATTAATGATTTTATATATCCAGGTGAAGATGCATGCATAATGTGAATTATGCATAACAGATTCAATGGAAAATTATGATTTTTCTTGGAATAACGAAATCTTTCGGTTTTTGTTTATTTATGAATTTGATTCCTAGAAATTCGTTATAATTCTCATTAACGGATTCAATAAATTTAAATGTTTATAAACATGTCACTTGCATGTTTATAACACAAGTATTTGACATACTTCCCACGATAATTATAAGTGATCATAATTATAACAATAAGTTCTTTGTTTAGATTTAGTATAAATACTGTAAAGTTTGATTGAATAAAGACAGTTATTAACATCAACTCAACGAGCTTGTTTCTATTACATTTCTCCGAGCTCAGGAGAATTACTTCTACTCTAAGACTGTACCAATGTGTAAGAATGCGGTTTTAGCAGAAGGCAAAACATGATTAATCACTTGATTGTAATCCAACATTGACTGTTCGCTTTCAACTGCTAGTACATTCTTGGCTCCAATGAATGTCTTCGAATTGTCTGAATGACAGTGTTCCGGTATGCCTCTCCGACTAATGAAACGGTCAAAAGTCGCCAAAAATGCTTCCGTTGTCTGATCACTAACCACTTCGAGATGTACAGCTTTCGTAGCAAAACAGATGAAAAGCGCGATATATCCTTCATAAACAGGAATCTTCGGTATCGATTTTATCACTTCTCCATTTACGACTGTTGGCTTTATGCGTATTGGGGGGGATCTCACGTTGGATGCTTTGATATTAAACGGTCCCGCGTTATCCAAACCCGTCTCAGCGAAAATCATCGATTCTGTGACTCGATTAGGTGGTAAATCAGCCATGATCTGCTCTCCCATCCTTTGATTGTACCGGCAACATTTGACACAGTTCAACACGCACTGCTTGACTTGTCGTCTTAAATTGATTATCCAGTATTTCTCCCTTACCATATTCATCGTTAAACGAGTTCCTCCATGCAATGTCTCTTCGTGCATATCCGCGATTATTAATTTAGCGAGACCACCTGCTGATATGATGAGAGGATGTTTCCGATCGTAATCAATATTCTCATTTTCCAAACGTCCTCCAACTCGTAGACAATTATTAGAATCTACGAAAGGATTTAACGGCAGCAACTTGCTCTTCGGATTTATGTTTTCTTTCTTCATTAAATGATGCAGTTCCCTGGAAAATTCCTTTCCTTGATGTAAACGAATTAGACGCAATTCTGCTCTTCTTAAATCTTCTGCGGTTACGGTCAACTGCATCCCTTTTCTTTTCTCCAGTAATTTGTTTACGAACGTTAAGCAAAGGGTCGCTATTCGTACTTCCCTTGTAGCTTGTATATTTTCCACGAACTTCCAACAAATCGCAGTTACTCGTATCAAACGTCTAAAACTGGAATATCGCGTGAATAAATCTTCGAAATCGTTATGAGGTGTTATCACGAATGTTGACACGACTTTCTTCTTCAATTCTAAGGTAACTGGTGGCAATTGTAAATTTTGTTCCCAAGATTCTCTAAGTTTCTTTAAACATTCCGCTCCTTCCCACCATAATTTGTGATTTTTTAGTTCTCCTGGACTTATACCTCTCGAGGCACAATCAGCTGGATTTTTCGTCCCTTCGATGTGATGCCATTGATTAATGTTCAACACATTATGTGTTTCGACGACCCTGTTTGCTACAAATGTTTTTAATTTGGCTGGATCTGTTCGTAACCATCCTAATACTATTGTCGAATCCGTCCATGCATGCACATTTTCGTTATTCGTGCCTAATGCCCTTTGAACGTTTTCAATTAGATTCGTCAACAGTACCGCTCCACATAATTCGAGGCGTGGCAACGTTATTTGTTTGATTGGTGCGACTCTAGTCTTTGAAGTCAGCATTGTGATATGTATTTCATCATTTTGATTGACGACCCTAGAATATATAACCGCAGCATAAGCTTTCTCTTATGCATCAGAAAAACCGTGAATCTCGATTTTCTTTACTCCTGCTCCAAAATGGTTCCATCTGTTGATTTGAATATTCTCCAACTGATGCAATTCGTTTCTGAACTCTGTCCAAACACTAGCTATATTTTGAGGTAATTCCTGCTTCCAGTCTAATCCTTCTTTCCGTAAGTCTTGGAACATAATTTTAGCTCTGACGATTACAGGAGCTAGCCATCCTAATGGATCGAACAAGGAAGCTGTTTCTGATAACATGCTCCTTTTCGTTGGTGGCATCTTGGTTTTTTCTAAATTCACCTTGAACCTGAATACATCCGTTGTGGGTTCGTATCGGATCCCTAATGTCTTTATATTACTGTCGAGGTTTATTTCCAACGGCAATTTCAATTCTCTGTCTGCTTCTGGCAGACTCTCCAGTACTTCAGCGGAATTAGATACAAACTTCCGTAATGGAAACTGAGCTTTGGCCAATAACTCTTTCAAATCTTTGCACAACCGAATTGCTTGCTGAACTGTATCGGCTCCTGACATGCAGTCATCCATGTAAAAATCTCTTATAACGACTTCGGCTGCTTCTTTGTAATTATCTTTTTCGATTTTCGCCAGGTACTGTAATGCCTTCACTGCTAAGTACGTTGCCGCGGTTATGCCAAACGTGACCATGTTGTGTTCATATTCCAAAATCGGATCCCTTATCTTCTCTCTGAACAGAAATCTTTGGTATTTCCGATCCTCCTTTCTCACCACTACTTGCCTGTACATCTTTGCGATGTCAGCCATAATTGATATACGATGTGTTCGCCATCTTAGCAATATTGACATCAGATCTTGTTGAAGTGTGGGCCCCGTCATCAGTAAGTCGTTGAGAGACAATCCACTTGTCGTCCTTGCCGAAGCATCGAACACCACTCTAGTTTTCGTTGTCGTCGATTCTGGTTTAAACACTGCATGATGTGGAAGGTAATAACTTGTCGACTCTGTCGATTTATCTAACTCGCCTATAATCGATGTGTGTTCTAATTCTTCGTATTCTTTGAGAATTTTAACGTACTCTTCTTGTAATTCCTGGTTGGCTTTGAATCTCGATTCCAATTTCATTAAACGTGAAAATGCTTGCCCCTTTGACGCACCTAGCGACTTCGGCTTTCCTTTAAACGGCAAAGCCACAACGAACCTGCCATCATCTCGCCTTTGTACGGTCTCCTCGAAAATTTTCTCACATTGAACTTCCTCTTGCGTTAAAATCCGTTCCTTTGACAACTCTTCTTGATCAAAAAATTTCTTTAGTTGATCTTCTAATTCTAGTTTCAGATGGAAATTGGTGATCTTGTGCTGCACTGGATCTTGAGGTCTCGTGGCTCCTGATAATATCCAGCCGAATTCAGTGTTCTGAGCAACCGGATACATGGGTGACGATTTAATCAGTCCTGGTAATAGCAAATATCCATAAACCGGTGCACCTAATAGTAAGTCTATTTTCGCAGGTACATTGAATTCGGGGTCTGCTAATTGCAAATCCTTGATGTGGTCCCATTCAGCTTTCCGCAAGATCGTTGACGGTAATGGACTTGTGATCTTTTTGGTTACTGGCGCTTGAGTTTACATGCTGAACGAGTGGTTGCGCTTCGATCCTGGCTCGAATTCAACGATAGACTTAATGTTGCCTGTGGTAACACCTCCCAGACCACTAGTCGACGCAATAACTGGTTGTTTCTGTAGCCCTAGAAACTGTACCACATTTTCGCAAACGTAAGATGCTGTACTAGCTTGATCTAGAAGTGCCCGGAACGGATAAAAGAGATTGTCTCGTAATGATCGTATCAGCACTATTGCCGTTGCCAACATAATCGGTTCGTCCCACACAACACGATCCACACTCTCTGTTGCGAACGGGCACTTATTGGTGCTAAATGCAACTTCTTGTCGGCTGGATTTTAAATTTGTGAGTGTCGTTGAGTTAAAGGAAACGTCACGTCTTGATTTCAACTCTTTAATCAAACACTTCAAATTTCTGTAACAAATTTTCATAAATCGTTAAACTATGTCAACAAAGCTTTTCATTAATTGTCTTACGTTTAGCATTCCTTTGCCGATAAATAACAATTCAGATCAATGCGCGTGCGTGTGTGTGTATGAGCGATGTAACTATAACTAAACATAACCTCAATTAATTCCTGATCAATTTCAATAATTTTTACAAATTCCTTACAGTTCACGATTCGACAGCTTACAACACAGGCTGTTGATTCGTGTAATTATAATGTTCCGCGAACGTTTCGCCTGTAAATCAATCAAACTGCAAATGAAAACCTGCACACTTGGTGCTTCACGAAAAAATCAATTTTTACCTCCTTGGCAAACTCCGCTAGCAACAATCGTTATCTCACAACACAACACACTACGTACTTCGATTAAAAGAAATAATTGATCGATTTGAACGGATCGATTTTACGATTAAATTAAATTTACTTAGAGCTTTGAATCACTTGGCCGTTTTCTAATGAAATCAAAAGAACAAATGTTTTTCCGGTACCACGACTGTCACTAATTTACAGCAGAATCAGGCAATCCTGTTGCTGAATGAAATGGATGTAGATCAGTGTTGCCGGTCATGTGTTGCTGCCCAACATTCCCCTCTCCGTGAATCGACACCATTGAGTCCTGATTGACATCTTCCATGGGCGGTTTCACATCCAAAACGGCTAGCTTCCCAACAGATCGTCGTCGAATTCCTTTAGCTGTTCGCACCATAACTTGCCGCACAATTCCTCTTTTGTCAGGCATAAGTTTCTCGACGATTCCCTTTGGCCATGTATTACGCTCGTTCCGTTCGTCGACTACTATCACGACGTCACCGACTTTGATCGGCTCCATTTGCTTGAACCATTTTGTTCTTTTGGTGAGTGTTGGCATGTACTCCAAGACGAATCGCCGCCAAAAATTATTCGCAAGAATTTGTACGGCTTTGTAGGTGTTTCTTGCTAAGTCTTTGTCGGGGAACTCTCCCAACGGTTTTCTTCCATTCGAAGATCCAAGCAAGATATGGTTCGGGGTTAATGCTTCTTCATCAGCCGATTCCAATGCCACGTAAGTCAGCGGTCTTAAATTGACGATATTCTCAGCCGACACGATTAGATTTTTTAACATTTCGTCGTTAGGACATCTGGTTAGCATTGTTTGTTTAAGGCATGATTTGACCGTGCGAATGAGACGTTCCCATACTCCACCCATGTGTGGAGTAGCCGGTGGATTGAATCTGAATTCCATCTCAGAACTAGTGAATCTTTCTGCCAAGTCCCTTTGGTTTATTTTACTGAATTCGTCACGTAGCTCCTTTTCCGAACCGTGAAACGACGTACCATTGTCGCAGAAGACTCTCTTCGACTGGCCTTTCCTCGAAATGAAGTTGTCGATGGCCATAACGCAGGAATTCGTTTCAAGTGAATGAGTGATCTCCATCCAAATGGCTCGTGTCGTTAAGCAAGTGAACAATAGAACCCATCTTTTTTCCATGATCACTGGACGGTTTCGCGTTTTTCTTCCGTTTCTAACTCTTATCGGGCCAAAAAAGTCTATTCCGACGAAAGTAAATGGTAAAGTATACGCCGCTAATCGCCCAGGAGGAAGCTCGGCCATCTCGGGAATCTTCGGTTCTGCCGATAAATTTTTGCATTTTTGGCATGATGTTCTAATGCTTTTCAGGACCACACGAAGAGCCGGTATAATGAATTTCTGTTGGATTTGATTGAGGACAGTAGAATGGTTGATGTGTTTGTAACGTCGATGATAATAATCCACAATGAGACGAGTAATTCGATGACGTCTTGGAAGGATGATTGGACGTTTCGTGTCGTGCGATAAAACGGTGGCTGCATCGCTTCTTCCACGCATTCGAATAACACCGTCTTCGTCGATGTATGGTGAATAAGTGCGTAGAATACTAGACTTTTCGAAGTCTTTTTGCTCTTTTAGCGGTCTATTTTGATTGTGCTTCATTACCACTATCTCGTCTAGAAAACAATCTGACTGTGCACGACGATACAAGTGATTTTCGGCATCGAGGATTTCCTGTTGTACCAGCGGCCCGAATTGACGTTCTTGTTGTGAATGGCGAACATTGAAAATGAATCTGAGAGCATATGCTTGAGCTCTAACAAGCCGATTCCATTGAGAGAACCTTTCAATGTCGATGATTTGCGGTCGAATGATTTCACGACAAGCCATTGAAAAGCTTGGTCTCACTTCGTTTTCGGTAAAATATTCGATATCGCCTTGGTCTTTGAACCAATCTTCTTCTTTGTCGTACAGGAACTCTGGAGCCTTGTACCAACGAGATGACGAATCCAATCTTGCGATCTCTTTTGATTTAGTTGCCTCATCAGCGACATTATGTTCGGACGGAATCCATCGCCATTCGTTTTGATCTGATGACTCCAGAATTTCACATATTCGAAATGCCACGAACTGCTTGTACTTTCTAGCTTCGGAGTTAACCCACCCCATTACGTTTTGAGAGTCGGTCCAGAAAACTTGCTTATCGAACTTCAACGTTTGACTGGACTTGATACTGCTTGCCAAGCGAGTTCCTAGCACCGCACCTTGTAGCTCCAATCGAGGTGTTGAAGTTGGTTTATTTGGTGCCACCTTGGTTTTAGCACCGACTAAACAACAATCGATACCATCGTCGTCTTCGATTCGAAGATATATTGCTGTGGCATAGGCTTCTTCGATTGCATCAACGAAGATGTGTAGCTGGATTGAATTTGGCGCATTTGGAGATAACTTTGGCGAGTATAGTCTGGGAATTTGGATATTTTCAACGCTCGGTAATGTTTTGATCCATGCCAACCATTTATTGAAAATCGACGGAGTTACTTCTTCGTCCCAATCCACGTTGCTTCGCCATATGTGTTGTATTAGGATTTTGATGTGAATCAAATAATTAGCCAACAATCCAAGCGGATCGAACACGGACATCAAGGTGCGTAAAACTTCTCGTTTGGTTGGGCACTGTTTTCCAAACAGAATATTCTCGTTGATTCTTGTGAATTTCAATGAGAACGTAAAGCAATCGGTTTCCATGTTCCAAAACATGCCAAGAACGCGTTCGGTACCAAGTTCGACGCTGATGTTCATATTTCTGTTCCCCGATTCGGTATTCTCTCCGATTCTTCGTAGAAGTTCCTTCGAATTAGAGATGAAATTGCGAATTTCGAAGCCACCTTCTTGATGAATGAATTTGACCTCTTTTATTCGTTTTTCGGCAGCATCAACAGTGTGTTCGCTGTCGAGCATGTCATCCACGTAGTGATTGTTGATGATAGTGTTGACTGCTTCCGGGAATTCTTTGATAAATTCGAGTGCGTTTTTGTTCTTTATGAATTGGGCTTGACTTGGTGAACATGTTAAGCCGAACGATACAACCAGCATTACATATACGTCAGGTTTCCTTGATGAATCACCATCTCTCCATAAGAATCGTTGAGCATTCTGATCAGCTTTAATTACTTTGATCTGGTGATACATTTCCTTTATATCACCAATCATGGCTATAAGTCGTTCCCGAAATCTGCGAAGTATATCGGGCAACGGTATGAGTTGATCTGGTCCAGTTAGTAGCACGGAGTTCAAAGAAATTTTCATCACTTTGGCTGCGCCATCCCAAACAATTCGAACTTTCTCCGGTTTCTTAGGGTTGAATGCTGGGAATGTTGGTAAGTACCAAGTTGGTGAATCGCTTTTCGTTTCAAGTTCTTCTGGTGTCAATTTCCTGATGTATCCTTTGTCCACAAACTGCCGGAACTGATTTCGTAGATTGTCCGCGAGTTGTGGATTTTTCGACATTTTAGACTCTAGACATTGCAGTCTTTTTAACGCCATTGGGTAACTGTCGGGAAGTTCAATTCGATCATATTTCCACAGCAGTCCGGTTTCATATCGACCATCTTTTTTCGATGTGGTTGCTTCCATGATCTGCTTCGCTCTTTGTATTTCGTTCGATTCCAGCACAGCGTTCGGGATTTTCACATCCAAGTTTTCGTTTAAGAAATATTCTTTTACCAACTGATGCAATTTGATGTCATGAGACTGGCATTCACACATGTTCATGCTATACTTGCGTTCCAGTTGGTTGTTTTGGTCGTAGCTCGGGCCTTGAACTACCCAACCTAATCGAGTTTTGCACGCCAATGGTTCCTTTACATTTCCTTCGATCGTTTTTAGCGAAACAGTTAAACGGGAATACTGCAGGCCAATTAACATCCTCGGTTTTACCGACTCGTATGTAGTTATTGGAAGGCCACGAAGATGTTTATACTGATCAAGCCACTGTTGTGAAATCGACTGTGTCGGCAAATGTAGTTCCTTAACTGTTCGCACATTATCCAATTCATACTGTTCGGATCCATTAAAACGTCCAGAGATTCGCACCGAAACTGTTTTTGATTCCACTGAATGGGTGTACCCGAATGCCCAATCTACACAAATTGGAGCTGACGTGCCCTTTAAATTCAATTCATTGGATAGACTAGCTTCCATTGTAGTCATATTTGATCCATCGTCCAGATATGCGAACATATGAATAAATGTTTGTTTGCCGAACACGGTAATTGGAACTATACGAAATATATCGATACGGTCGTTCGGTCTGGATACGGTGTTGTTTGTGTGACTTGCATTTGTGCTGAATTTATCTGGTGAGGTTTTTTCACCATTTCCTTGATTACTATTGACGTTTGGTGTCTCAGACGGTTTCTCCGGATTGTGCAGCAATGTATGGTGTTTAGCTTTACATCCCTCGACCTTGCATACCAAATTAGACCGACATCGAAAGAAGTGATGACCACCCAGGCATCGAGTACACAATTTGTTCTCTTTGATTACGAGCGACTTATCGCTACGATTCATCTCCTTGAATTTGTTGCAAGTAGAGAGCTTCGAGCAGGAACTATTGTTACAAGCAGGACACGTTTTGAACTTTGTGGCTGACTGGTAATTCCATTTCTCTGATGTGTTCTCGACTTGTGTGTTGACGTATGTATTTGGCTTCGTTGAACTTGGATTTGGTTTAGCTGAACTTTGCTGATCTTTTTGTTGTTCTTTTTTCTTCGAACTGGTTTTGATGCTTCTTCGTACTACAAGACTAGCCGCTTCGGCGATCTGGCTCAGCCAGTCTCCAAGAACCCCAAGGTCAGTATAACCTACAGCTTGCTTGTGATAAGCCCACCTCAATTGCATTTGAGCTGGAAGCTTGTCAGTGATTGCATTGATCAAAGTTGGATTTCGTAAATGTTCCATAACGCCAGTATTGCGAATCGAATGACTTAGGTTCTTCACTTTGATCGCAAATTTCAGGATTGATGCCAAATCATCATCTTTCGGTGCCTGTTCCTTATGAATATCGGTAATCATTTTGTCGATAATTATTTCAGGCCGACCAAACAATAAGAACAGTGTACGAATAATCTCAGGTACCGCATCAGCGTGTACTAACAGGCTGCGAACAGCTTCCTCAGCATCTCCTTTTAAAGCTTTCTGTAAACGACCGAGGTTTTCACTATTGTTGTAACCACATACAGTAGTGGAATTTTGATAGACACTGAAGAACTTAGTCCAGTCCTCTGCATCACCATAAAATATCGGTAAGTCTCTCGGTACGACTTGACGAGAAGCGATTTGTTCTGCAGTTAATTGTCTGACGCCACCGGGATTTTGAATCATTTGTGAATTTGGCGCTGCAGCTGCTGTGTAGTAGTGTGGAGCGTAAGGGAGATGCATCGCGCCAGGGTAAGTAAATCTTTGGTTGGATTGATAGCCAGCGTCTGGTACTGGTGAATTATTCATAGAAGCAGCCTGAGCAATTCCAGGTTGTTGCGTTGTACTCGCTGACGTAACAAATGTTGATTATAGTAGACTGGCTGGTACACTGGATGAGTTACATGCGGATTCGATGTATATGGCTGATAGACAACTGGTAGTGGTTGATTGACAACGGATGTATGTATCCCGTGCCAGTTTGAAAATTGCTGGACATTATGGGCTGGTGGGTCAACGTATTCGATGTATTCATTTGCTTTGTAGCTGCATTTGAAACATTCGATGCCACATCTGTGGTGTTAATGACCGTTTGGTTGTTAGTTGGCGCTGACATTACGCCTGTTGAATGAGAGTTCGACGCAAACGACTGTTGTTGATTGGTCAACTGAACACTATTCGATGCTACTGGTTGAGCTTGACTAATAAAATTTGCTGTACAAGTCGGTGGCTGATTCGTAACCACTGTTTGATTTTGCACTGGACTGTTCGGAGGTTGATTGGCACTTGAAGGCACGGACTGGTTCTTACTCGAATTTGGTTGAGTGTTGACTTGAAACGTTGACTTGGGCGGATCGTTCTGCGTTACTTTCGGTATCGTAACGGTGTTCTGCTGTGTAGATTGAACGTTGATGTTCGGATGTGTTCTTTGAGTGTTCAAATTTGTGGGACTGTTGCCACTAGTGCCGATTGCCGAATCGCTTCCAATATCCTCGATGGTTGGTACTGGATCGTCCATAGGATTAGCAATTTGATCTTTCGTTTCCTTAACGATATTCGTACTGTTCATGTCAGGTAAATTTTTGACTGCCCAATCGCAGGATAAGGATCATCCCGGTTTTCGTTAGCATTAATGCCCATAAACGGAACGTTTTGTCTCCAGCGCTGGATGTTTTCGTTCTGATCTTCACCTAACAAGTCGTCGAACCCATCGTAACTTAAGGAATCGTCCGAATCCTGTTCCAAAATGGAATACTTCTTGTCCAGAAACTGCTTGTTCTTCAGTTCACGCCGTTTCCGATCTTCTGCACGTCTTTCCATCTCCTCTCGTTCCAACTCTTGATCCAATTTTCGCTCTTCTTCTAGG
>NW_023503319.1:0-74801 GCF_014529535.1 Bradysia coprophila | reverse complement strand
GTGGTAAAACAAGACACATTTCGCTACACATGTATGTGCTATGCAAATGGATCAAGTAAGGACACCTATCTTACCAGTGGAAAGTTCACATTAGATCGAATTTCTTTTGTAAAATTAGCTGTTACACATCGATGGGTGACAGAGAAATGACACAGATGGTGTTGTCCCCGCCAGACATCCGTTATCATTTCTCTGATGGCTTACAATTGACCTAACGCTGTTGCGTCTATCTACCCCACCTAATGTGCAATTTTAAGGAGAGTTTGCTATAACTGATACACAATGATCGTATAAACAGTTTCTCATTGCCTAACAAGGAGTTAGGTTAATTGATCACCTATCGAATGATCGCTAACCCGAAAGAAATTCAAAACTAATGTGAACTATATACAACGTATACCGGCGGCAATGAGTGGTAAAACAAGACACATTCGCTACACATGTATGTGCTATGCAAATGGATCAAGTAAGGACACCTATCTTACCAATACCGGCGGCAATGAGGGTAAAACAAGACACATTCGCTACACATTATGTGCTATGCAAATGGATCAAGTAAGGACACCTATCTTACCAGTGGAAAGTTCACATTAGATACGAATTTCTTTGTAAAATTAGCTGTTACACATCGATGGGTGACAGAGAAATGACAACAGATGGTGTTGTCCCGCCCAGACATCCGTTATCATTTCTCTGATGGCTTACAATTGACCTAACGTTGCGTCCTATCTACCCACCTAATGTGGCAATTTTAAGGAGAGTTTGCTTATAACTGATACACAATGATCGTATAAACAGTTTCTCATTGCCTAACAAGGAGTTAGGTTAATTGATCACCTATCGAATGATCGCTAACCCGAAAGAAATTCAAAACTAATGTGAACTATATACAACGTATACCGGCGGCAATGAGTGGTAAAACAAGACACATTCGCTACACATGTATGTGCTATGCAAATGGATCAAGTAAGGACACCTATCTTACCATACCGGCGGCAATGAGTGGTAAAACAAGACACATTCGCTACACATTATGTGCTATGCAAATGGATCAAGTAAGGACCACCTATCCTTACCAGTGGAAAGTTCACATTAAGATTCGAATTTCTTTGTAAAATTAAGCTGTTACACATCGATGGTGACAGAGAAATGACAACAGATGGTGTTGTCCCGGCCCAGACATCCGTTATCATTTCTCTGATGGCTTACAATTGACCTAACGTTGCGTCCTATCTACCCCACCTAATGTGGCAATTTTAAAGGAGAGTTTGCTTATAACTGATACACAATGATCGTATAAACGGTTTCTTATCGCCTTACAAGGAGTTAGGTTAATTGATCACCTATCGAATGATCGCTAACCCGAAAGAAATTCAAAACTAATGTGAACTATATACAACGTATACCGGCGGCAATGAGTGGTAAAACAAGACACATTCGCTACACATGTATGTGCTATGCAAAATGGATCAAGTAAGGACACCTATCTTACCAATACCGGCGGCAATGAGTGGTAAAACAAGACACATTTGCTACACATGTATGTGCTATGCAAATGGATCAAGTAAGGACACCTATCTTACCAGTGGAAAGTTCACATTAGATTCGAATTTCTTTGTAAAATTAGCTGTTACACATCGATGGGTGACAGAGAAATGACAACAGATGGTGTTGTCCCGGCCCAGACATCCGTTATCATTTCTCTGATGGCTTGCAATTGACCTAACGTTGCGTCCTATCTACCCCACCTAATGTGGCAATTTTAAGGAGAGTTTGCTTATAACTGATACACAATGATCGTATAAACGGTTTCTCATTGCCTAACAAGGAGTTAGGTTAATTGATCACCTATCGAATGATCGCTAACCCGAAAGAAATTCAAAACTAATGCGAACTATATACAATGTATACCGGCGGCAATGAGTGGTAAAACAAGACACATTCGCTACACATGTATGTGCTATGCAAATGGATCAAGTAAGGACACCTATCTTACCAATACCGGCGGCAATGAGCGGTAAAACAAGACACATTCGCTACACATGTATGTGCTATGCAAATGGATCAAGTAAGGACACCTATCTTACCAGTGGAAAGTTCACATTAGATTCGAATTTCTTTGTAAAATTAGCTGTTACACATCGATGGGTGACAGAGAAATGACAACAGATGGTGTTGTCCCGGCCCAGACATCCGTTATCATTTCTCTGATGGCTTACAATTGACCTAACGTTGCGTCCTATCTACCCCACCTAATGTGGCAATTTTAAGGAGAGTTTGCTTATAACTGATACACAATGATCGTATAAACGGTTTCTTATCGCCTTACAAGGAGTTAGGTTAATTGATCACCTATCGAATGATCGCTAACCCGAAAGAAATTCAAAACTAATGTGAACTATATACAACGTATACCGGCGGCAATGAGTGGTAAAACAAGACACATTCGCTACACATGTATGTGCTATGCAAAATGGATCAAGTAAGGACACCTATCTTACCAATACCGGCGGCAATGAGCGGTAAAACAAGACACATTCGCTACACATGTATGTGCTATGCAAATGGATCAAGTAAGGACACCTATCTTACCAGTGGAAAGTTCACATTAGATTCGAATTTCTTTGTAAAATTAGCTGTTACACATCGATGGGTGACAGAGAAATGACAACAGATGGTGTTGTCCCGGCCCAGACATCCGTTATCATTTCTCTGATGGCTTGCAATTGACCTAACGTTGCGTCCTATCTACCCCACCTAATGTGGCAATTTTAAGGAGAGTTTGCTTATAACTGATACACAATGATCGTATAAACGGTTTCTCATTGCCTAACAAGGAGTTAGGTTAATTGATCACCTATCGAATGATCGCTAACCCGAAAGAAATTCAAAACTAATGTGAACTATATACAACGTATACCGGCGGCAATGAGTGGTAAAACAAGACACATTCGCTACACATGTATGTGCTATGCAAAATGGATCAAGTAAGGACACCTATCTTACCAATACCGGCGGCAATGAGCGGTAAAACAAGACACATTCGCTACACATGTATGTGCTATGCAAATGGATCAAGTAAGGACACCTATCTTACCAGTGGAAAGTTCACATTAGATTCGAATTTCTTTGTAAAATTAGCTGTTACACATCGATGGGTGACAGAGAAATGACAACAGATGGTGTTGTCCCGGCCCAGACATCCGTTATCATTTCTCTGATGGCTTGCAATTGACCTAACGTTGCGTCCTATCTACCCCACCTAATGTGGCAATTTTAAGGAGAGTTTGCTTATAACTGATACACAATGATCGTATAAACGGTTTCTCATTGCCTAACAAGGAGTTAGGTTAATTGATCACCTATCGAATGATCGCTAACCCGAAAGAAATTCAAAACTAATGTGAACTATATACAACGTATACCGGCGGCAATGAGTGGTAAAACAAGACACATTCGCTACACATGTATGTGCTATGCAAAATGGATCAAGTAAGGACACCTATCTTACCAATACCGGCGGCAATGAGTGGTAAAACAAGACACATTTGCTACACATGTATGTGCTATGCAAATGGATCAAGTAAGGACACCTATCTTACCAGTGGAAAGTTCACATTAGATTCGAATTTCTTTGTAAAATTAGCTGTTACACATCGATGGGTGACAGAGAAATGACAACAGATGGTGTTGTCCCGGCCCAGACATCCGTTATCATTTCTCTGATGGCTTACAATTGACCTAACGTTGCGTCCTATCTACCCCACCTAATGTGGCAATTTTAAGGAGAGTTTGCTTATAACTGATACACAATGATCGTATAAACGGTTTCTTATCGCCTTACAAGGAGTTAGGTTAATTGATCACCTATCGAATGATCGCTAACCCGAAAGAAATTCAAAACTAATGTGAACTATATACAACGTATACCGGCGGCAATGAGTGGTAAAACAAGACACATTCGCTACACATGTATGTGCTATGCAAAATGGATCAAGTAAGGACACCTATCTTACCAATACCGGCGGCAATGAGTGGTAAAACAAGACACATTTGCTACACATGTATGTGCTATGCAAATGGATCAAGTAAGGACACCTATCTTACCAGTGGAAAGTTCACATTAGATTCGAATTTCTTTGTAAAATTAGCTGTTACACATCGATGGGTGACAGAGAAATGACAACAGATGGTGTTGTCCCGGCCCAGACATCCGTTATCATTTCTCTGATGGCTTGCAATTGACCTAACGTTGCGTCCTATCTACCCCACCTAATGTGGCAATTTTAAGGAGAGTTTGCTTATAACTGATACACAATGATCGTATAAACGGTTTCTCATTGCCTAACAAGGAGTTAGGTTAATTGATCACCTATCGAATGATCGCTAACCCGAAAGAAATTCAAAACTAATGCGAACTATATACAATGTATACCGGCGGCAATGAGTGGTAAAACAAGACACATTCGCTACACATGTATGTGCTATGCAAATGGATCAAGTAAGGACACCTATCTTACCAATACCGGCGGCAATGAGCGGTAAAACAAGACACATTCGCTACACATGTATGTGCTATGCAAATGGATCAAGTAAGGACACCTATCTTACCAGTGGAAAGTTCACATTAGATTCGAATTTCTTTGTAAAATTAGCTGTTACACATCGATGGGTGACAGAGAAATGACAACAGATGGTGTTGTCCCGGCCCAGACATCCGTTATCATTTCTCTGATGGCTTACAATTGACCTAACGTTGCGTCCTATCTACCCCACCTAATGTGGCAATTTTAAGGAGAGTTTGCTTATAACTGATACACAATGATCGTATAAACGGTTTCTTATCGCCTTACAAGGAGTTAGGTTAATTGATCACCTATCGAATGATCGCTAACCCGAAAGAAATTCAAAACTAATGTGAACTATATACAACGTATACCGGCGGCAATGAGTGGTAAAACAAGACACATTCGCTACACATGTATGTGCTATGCAAAATGGATCAAGTAAGGACACCTATCTTACCAATACCGGCGGCAATGAGTGGTAAAACAAGACACATTTGCTACACATGTATGTGCTATGCAAATGGATCAAGTAAGGACACCTATCTTACCAGTGGAAAGTTCACATTAGATTCGAATTTCTTTGTAAAATTAGCTGTTACACATCGATGGGTGACAGAGAAATGACAACAGATGGTGTTGTCCCGGCCCAGACATCCGTTATCATTTCTCTGATGGCTTGCAATTGACCTAACGTTGCGTCCTATCTACCACACCTAATGTGGCAATTTTAAGGAGAGTTTGCTTATAACTGATACACAATGATCGTATAAACAGTTTCTCATTGCCTAACAAGGAGTTAGGTTAATTGATCTCCTATCGAATGATCGCTAACCAGAAAGAAATTCAAAACTAATGTGAACTATATACAACGTATACCGGCGGCAATGAGTGGTAAAACAAGACACATTCGCTACACATGTATGTGCTATGCAAATGGATCAAGTAAGGACACCTATCTTACCAGTGGAGAGTTCACATTAGAATCGAATTTTTTTGCAAAATTAGCTGTTACACATCGATGTGTGACAATTTCCCTAACGTGATGTCCTATCTATCGCTAAATTATTCATAACTAAACTAAACCCTACTAATACCCTATTCTACCCCTCTGCGTTTTCACGGGCTTGGGACCGTTAAATAGCATGTGAAGCGTGCAATTTAGCCGCATTAGTAGATATTGGTGTCATTCAAGAGACCGACATTAAAACCTTGAGCGCAATATAAGTATGCACACAACAGATATCAACTAGCACAGCAAACGATATCAGCACAACCAAACATACAACAGTGTTGTAACAACATAGTTCAACAATTCTCTTCTGTGTCTTTATTATTCATGAGAGCCTCTCCGGATAACAAAAACAGAAGTACTTTGCTTCAATTGGTTTACATTTTGACAGCCAATCATCAACTGAAGTATACCATTGTTTTGACAGAGATGTTTACTCTTTGACAGCCAATCACCGACTGAAGTATACCATTGTTTTGGCAGAGATCTTTACTCTTTGACAGCCAATCACCGACTGAAGTTATACCATTGTTTTTTCATAGATGTTTACTCTTTGACAGCCAATCATCGACTGAAGTATACCATTGCTTTGACAGAGATGTTTACTCTTTGACAGCCAATCACCGACTGAAGTATACCATCGTTGTGACAGAGATGTTTACTCTTTGACAGCCAATCATCGACTGAAGTATACCATCGTTGTGACAGAGATGTTTACTCTTTGACAGCCAATCATCGACTGAAGTTATACCATTGTTTTGACAGAGATGTTTACTCTTTGACAGCCAATCACCGACTGAAGTATACCATTGTTTTTTCATAGATGTTTACTCTTTGACAGCCAATCATCGACTGAAGTATACCATTGCTTTGACAGAGATGTTTACTCTTTGACAGCCAATCACCGACTGAAGTATACCATCGTTGTGACAGAGATGTTTACTCTTTGACAGCCAATCATCGACTGAAGTATACCATTGTTTTTAAGGAATGTTTACTCTTTGACAGCCAATCATCGACTGAAGTATACCATTGTTTTGACAGAGATGTTTACTCTTTGACAGCCAATCATTGACTGAAGTATACCATTGTTTTGACAGAGATGTTTACTCTTTGACAGCCAATCATCGACGAAGTATACCATTTTTTTGGCATAGATGTTTACTCTTTGACAGCCAATCATCGACTGAAGTATACCATTGTTTTGGCAGAGATGTTTACTCTTTGACAGCCAATCACCGACTGAAGTATACCATCGTTTTGACAGAGATGTTTACTCTTTGACAGCCAATCATCGACTGAAGTATACCATTTTCTTGGAATAGATGTTAACTCTTTGACAGCCAATCACCGACTAAAGTATACCATTGTTTTTTCAGAGACTTTTACTCTTTGACAGCCAATCATCGACTGAAGTATATCATTGTTTTGACAGAGATGTTCACTCTTTGACAGCCAATCACGGACTGAAGTATACCATTGTTTTGGCAGAGATCTTTACTCTTTGACAGCCAATCATCGACTGAAGTATGTCCTTGTTTTGGCAGAGATGTTTACTCTTTGACAGCCTGACAGCCAATCATCGACTGAGGTATAACATTGTTTTGACAGAGATGTTTACTCTTTGACAGCCAATCATCGACTGAAGTGTACCACTGTTTAGGCGAGATGTTTACTCTTTGACAGATAATCACCGACTAAAGTATGTCCTTGTTTTGACAGAGATGTTTACTCTTTACTCTTTGACAGCCAATCACCGACTGAATGTCCTTGATTTCACAGATATGTTTACACTTTGACAGCTCATCACCGGCGGAATTTCCTTGATTTGGCAAAGATGTTTACTCTTTGACAGCTCAGCAAATATTGAGGTTAGTTTCATTGTATCGGTGATAGTGATTTAAGATGCTTAGGAAGTTTAAGAATGAAAAAAAAAACTGATCAAAATTGCATTGCAAAAATTGTTAGTCAAGGGACCTGACCCACCCTGGTGGGACCTAGTTTAAATTAAAATATTGGGATAATTTTTTTGTTTGGTTTTTTCCAAGAAACTCTATTTTTTGTAAAGCTTTGAGAATTTTAGGTTTTTTTTAACCCTAATATAAGTATCAGTTCAGCATTTATGGAATATGAACTTTTCAACATTTATAATTGCAATTGTTAACATACAATATTTATTATTTATAAAAAAAAGTTTCCTGCAGGATAGCTGACAACTATAAAAAAAACTGTTATGCGCGCGCATTTACTGCAATTGAATGCGGTAAAGAAGCGAAAGAGAAAGACGCTGTTAATAAGACGTTTAACTGAAAGGGATGCAAAAAATCGAAATCATAGATACATGTTATATACCATTACACAATTTTCCGCTTTTTCCTTCTTTCACTTTCCTCAATTCAGTTTAATATTGCCACAGACTTGCGTGTATCAGTGAAAAATATTGACATCAATTATATTTGATTATAATCAAACTAACAATTGTTTTTCATACAGTTCTTTAAGTCACTAAGTTAAATGTTTATACAAGACGGTTTCAAGTTATTCTTTGAGTTTTAAAGTGTTGAAGAAGCAGCTGTGTTTTTTTTGTAGATATGCCTGTGAAATTATCTTGTGTTGACAAGAAAACAAAAAAGTGCTTGTAAATTAAAATCTTATTACTTGCCATGAAAATGAAAATCATTGACCGGTTTAATAAAAAAAATACCAAAATGACTTTTTTGAACATGGATACAATGTTTTACATTTTGCATTATGTGTTCTTGGATTTTTTGCTTTTTTCGGGTAAGAACATTCATCGTACTCAGACATTCAGTGTATTAGGGTGGTCTAAATTTGAATGATTTTTTTTTAATTTATGTTGTGGGTCCGTTTGGTGATTCTAAATGCTCGTGACGAGAAATGAAGATTGGTGTAAAAAAAAATTGAAAACAAACGGTCAGAACAGTCAGAGCGACTGAGCCCCGTACGACCCGCGAACCTATTACGTACGAGATCCTAATAAACGGCATTAACCTTATTGCGTCCGTAATCCTAGTACGGGCTTAACTTTATTAAGTCAGTAACTATTGCCTGCATGGTCCTGGTGTGAAAAGTCAATTTTTTACAGAAATTGTTCATCTTGCAGATTCCATAGGTTTCTTTCACTTTTTATGCAATGGCAATCACATGTAATAGAGCTATACATTATGCACGTTCACAAGAATGTAACATCGTAGCCTTTGCTTTTTGTCAGTACGAAGATTGAAAAAGAAGCATTATAGTGAAATGTATTATAAGTAGGTTACTGTGAAATTAGTAATCTTATAAATTATGCATAGCGCAATTACAAAACCCCGTACGAAGTACATACCTTTCAAATATTTTTTTTGCCAAAATTCACTTAGCCCTAAATTTATTAAAGAATATAAGGAACCACCATAACGGCAAAAGTCCAGAAGCGATGTTTTTTTTAGGAAAATTCGGAATTTTGTTTTTGATATGAACATCGTAGCCGCTGACGCAATTTGTGTGTCACCGCCTTTGTGATCAACTCAGAGCTTCCTTAACCTGTTTTTTCAGATTAGTGTGATCAATACCTCCCATTAATAATCCTGCCTAATTTTTAGACCCGTACGAAGTGGAATTCGAAGCAAACTGTAAGGGCAAAGCGTTTGCCTGGGGTTATAGATGACGAATACACAATGGGCATATTTGAGTCGGTCCTTCCTGACTAAGGGCCGCCAAGTGGTTTAGGGTTTTTCGAAGATATCTCCTGACATGTAAACGCTACACTTGTAAGTGATACGTCAAATGAAAGGTATTTACAATACTGATCGGAAATTGGATGACCGATCAGTTAGAGCGTTTGATGGTAACCATAGATGCTGTTTTTCCTTTATTAGATAGATATTGACCGTATCAATCAGTGAAAAACGTTTTTGAAATTCGGTTCACCTGAGCGTGAGCTAGGTCCCTTGGGGTGGGCTCATATTCGGCTACTCTGCCGTACAGTAAACTTTGACCGACTTTCATGATTTTTTTTGTTTGAAAGGTATTAACAATTGTAAAGCGTCGCGTCAGTACTATTTCCGGTCTCCTAACAAAATGAAATATATCTTTCAAGTTAGGTCCCCATGGTCATCTAATCTCCAGACTTCACATATTATTTTACAAAAAAGGTCGAGTCTGAAAAAAAAATTGAGTTCGTGACTGACTGTCAAAGTTCCCCGATGAAGATTTTGAGACTTTACCTTCGCTACAAAATTTGATGAAAATGTGCAAAAATGTAAATTTAACATTAAATATGCTAAATGGACCACGGTGAGTCAAATACAACTTACAACCTGTCTTTTGAATTGGGATGTCTACATTTGATATTTATCTGTGATTTTGGTACATGGAGTTTTAGCGACGAGGGTAGGATTACCTCAAATCATTTTTTTTAGCTTAAAATGTATTCCCAGGTTCTGAAATAACGAATCCTTTATTTTTAAATGTTTCTAAGATAATGTATATAAGAATCTGAAAATGTAACGAAACGTACCCTTTAAAATTAAAAGATTCGTAATATCAGAACCTGCTAAAAAAAGCTAAAAGCTAAGCTAAAAAAAAAATTTGAGGCAATCCTACCTTCGTCTTACAATAGTTTGCAAGGAAAAAAAGTTTAGCTAAATCAGTCCGAGATTAGTGAAAATATATCGAAATGTTACGTAGCGCAACTAACCGCCGACTTCTTCGATCACACAAGTCACACTTCACAGGCTAAAAATACCGAGTTTTCAAACAATTTGTATAACACTCACAATGTTTATGCAGTGTATTGAGCTTGTGCGCGCAAGTTTATATCCGAAGTCGAGCTAATGCGTTGTGCATTGGAATTGTTTACCTTAAATAAAAGCAGTTCAAATATTTGGCTTTCGAATCACGATACACTCATATCCGATCATTTTAATTTTAATTTACTTTATTACAGTTAAAGAATCTTCAATTTTTCGACACTTTTTTCCAGGATGCAAAGCAGGATCCCATGAAAAACAATTGCTACACCACTTACTTGATGCGTATAATGTGTTGGAACGACCTGTAGTGAATGAATCAGATCCACTGCAACTGTCATTTGGTTTGACTTTAATGCAAATCATTGATGTGGTAAGTTTTTTTTAGAGCAGAATTATTACGCTACAGTGGCTAATAGGGGTGGTCGATTTTGTGGGATCGGAAATGGACCCCTCCAGAAAAAATTCTAGTGGCCCATAAGTACCAAAAAACCATATACAAACTTTTTTCTTCATCATCTGCAGGTGGCGATAAATCAAAATTTGAAAATTTTCGAGTAGTTGATTTTTTTCCATTCTAAAAACCACCACGACCAGGTTGTACATTTTTTTCAACCTTAAAACAGCATTCTATCTTTCCACTCTAACATATAAAAAAGAAAAAAAAATGAAAAAGTTTGCTGGTCGAGTTTTTGTGAGTCATCAAGTTTCGCCGAAGTCCGATTTTCCACAATTTTCAATATTAAAAAAAATGTTTTTTTTGGCCGAATTATTTATAAACTTGTCTTGCGATAGCTCATTGGAAAGGTATTTCCTTAGCGGACGCAGAAATAGATCATTTTCATTAAACGGTACTTGTCAACGTAACCCCACTTAATTTTTCGTCAAGTAGTCCTTAACCTCAATCAATTGACGTTAACTGCGTTCAATTTACTGATTTTTATATGAAAATCGTTCGTTCAATTCATTCGATACTTTTCGACATGTCTGACAGTTGGGATCGTGTCTGACGTTTACAAGGTCATGAAACAAATGTTCGCACGATGTTAGTGATACATTCGACTCATATGAGACTCTCTTTAGTTGTATTGTTGACGATAATAAACAAACCACTGTTGCCATTTTTATCTACTCCTGATTATAAAATTAAGTTACTTTGTTTACATGGACCAGCTGGTCGAACAGCTGAATCAAAATAGTTCACAAAATTGAAGGTCCGCCACTGTAGTCAAGCTTTCGGACCACACTGGCATATCACTGGACACGTTTATTGCCATCGACAAAAATCAAACTCAAGAGCTTTGCACCAGGAAATTGTTCGATCGAGCCAATTTCGACATGATCAATCTGGAAATCAACAGAAAACTGAACGAGCTTTGTATTTCGACCACTTCCAACCAAAGTATATTAACACTGAAGGTAATGCAAATTCACAGTTACACAAAGATCCAAACTTTCAGGTGAATTTAGCTCCGTCATGTTGCACACGTATTGAATTTGTTTGCGTCAAGTTGCATCTAGTGGTGAATTTGGAACGATTTAGCGGTGTCATGTTGCAAACATATAAAATTCGTTTGCGTCAAGTTGTATTTAGTGGTGAATTGAAAGGATTTAGTGTCGTCATGTTGCACAAGACTAAGTTAGACAACATACGAAAATGAATTCACCTGAAAGTTTGGATCTGTAATTTCTCTGATCCGCTGAGAGTCTGCATTACCTTCAGTGTTTATATACTTTGCTTCCAACATCCATCGTACTGATATCGATGCAACGATTTCAACGCTTCACAACGTTTTTCAGTCCGCTATAGAAAAACACGTCCCGACGAGCTCAGTGAAATACAATATCCGAATTTAAGAAAAACAAAGATTGTGCCGTTTATTGAATAGGCGACGAAATAACCAACGAGCCAATCAGCAGGAATTCGCCTCGATTCACAGTTCGATCTCTCAAGTTAGTATTAAGAACTCACTCTGCGATGATTTCAGTAAGTTCTACCAACGTAGACTGCAACAAATTCGTTCCAACAGAGATGTTTTCAACGTAGTCCGACAGTTCTCTCAGTTTAAGCGCAAATCGACCGACATAAGCAACATTTTTCTCGATGCAAATAAACAAACTTCAGTGTCAGATCCGTCTGAAATTTTGAATGAATTTGCAGCCCAATTCCTGAAAAATCACGGAGCTTACTCGTAACAATGCCAGCTCCACTGACCCAATGGTGCAGCAATCTATCAACGAGCTAGATGGCATGGATTGTACGATCGTTTTTAACGAAGAAATCAGAGCCGACATTGAGACTGAAGAAGAGGCAAGAGAAGTAGATAAGCTTCTCCCAGAATACCAACGTGGCATTGTCACATCTGTCGAGGAGGTAACTGAAATCATATTACAACGACAAAACAAATCGTCTGCTGGAAACGACGACTTGCCGATAACAGTGCTAGAGAAATTTTCGTTTGCAAATCTGCTTAGCATCACAATTATTTTCAACCAATTGTTAGCGTCTACAATATTCGCACCCGCTTGGAAACACGCTATTTGTTTTGTTTCCAGTTCCGAAACCGGGCAAAGACTCTTCATGCATTTCTAACTGAAGACCCATATCGCTGCTCAACTCAATTTCGAAAATCTACGAAGTCATCATGAAAAGAAGAATTCGAAAGCACTTCAGCGACAAAAACTTGTTTTCCACCGATCAATTTGATTTTCGTCCCAAACGTTCTACTTTACATGCACTGGCAAGACTACGCGATAACATCATGGTCGGATTAAATAATGGCAAAATCACTACCGCCTACTACTCGACATACGAGCTGCATTCGACACTGTCTGGCATGACGGATTAATTCACAAATTGATGTTGTGCGGTTTGTCTCCGCTGATGTGCAAAATTGTACAAAGTTTTTTGGTTGGCAGACCATTCTCGGTCAAGTCAAACGGAATGTTTTCACATCGACGACTAATTCATGCGGGACTCCCACAAGGAGGTTGTGTTTCAGACATTTTATTCTTGGCTTACATCAACGATATGTCATCCCATCCCGGCATCAAAAAATCTCAATTTGCTGACGATTCACTCTTTTATCGCATTCATCGAGACTAGATTCTAGTGTAGAAGACTTTCAACTCATATCTCGGACGCATCGCTAAATTTTTCAAGTGTTGGAAATTGGACATTTGTGAAGGAAAAAGTCAAATGCTTAATATAATCTGACGTTGTACTGACACTAACCGAAAACTTAGATCGGATGCCAAGAAAATTGTAGTGACCATCAAGAACAATGCTATCGAGAAAGTTGATTCGATGCGCTATCTGGGTCAGTGGTCCATGAATATGCATCAGCTAAATCACATATCGATAAAGTCTTAAAAAAGTCCAACGTCGTAACCAGCAAACTACGTCGTCTACTACAGAGCAGTCTAATATCTCCTAACACAAAGACAATGTTCTACAAATTCATCATAAGACCGATTGTATGCTACGCTTCACCGGTTTGGGCAAATCCGTCAACCACGTCGTCTGCACAAATGAAACGAATCAGACTTAGCGAAAGAAAAATTCTACGATCCACCACAAACACGTATCGCGAACGTGGAAACTTCGTGTATGCAAACAACGTTTTGCTGTACCAAAAAGCCAAGACCGATAGAGTGGATCGTTTCATCGCAAACCAGGCCCTAACCTTCATCGATTGTTGTGCTGAAAGTGAGGATCGTGACATAAATGTTATTGCCCGTTTTGATGGAACGATTGACCCCAAATATCTTTCAGTGGCTTTCTGGGCAAAGTGGCGCTCAAACGGATCACTCATTGACAACGATGAAATGCTCATCTACAACCGTAGCCAAAATGGTGCACCGCGTCAAGTTTACAGTACGAACCAGTGAGGGCGTAAAAGTAAATTTTTTAAATATTTTTTCTGGCAAATTGAGGTTTCTGTGTTTCCTCTAAATTTTTTGCTTATGATCAGTGTTAATGTCCGACTTGTTTTTGCTTTTGTATTAGTGCAGATTTTTTAATTACTTTTCATTCTCGAAATTTTTTCGCTGTGATATTTTATAAACTTTCTCTTTCAAACGCGACACTTTATAATGAATCTTTGTCAGCCGGATTAATTTGTTCCGTGATATCATTTGTTAGATTTATTGTATTTGTTCTATCAAACAAATAAAGAAATAATAAAAAAAATAATTGCCAAACTTATCTCGTGTCAACGTCATACAAAAAAAAATATGATTGACATGTCTTTCTCTTCCTCAATAGTGAACTTCAATCTTGGATGGTAACTGTTCAAAGCACTCAGTAATTAGTCTATCTTGTCCTCAGGAACGAAAGCCAATATGTCATCTTCTGCCTCAATTGGCAGAATTTGGGGCAGTCACATATGACATGGATGCCCGTTTTATCTTGCCGCAGGTACATTCGGACATGTCCAAGAGTCTCATCTTTCTAACGTGCTTATTCAATCCACAATGTCCCGTTATCGCCCAACAACTTGGAAGCAGCACTAGCCTCAGTCAGAGCTTGTGCAACAGTGAGGACTTAAGGTTTACATTAAAATGGCAATGACAAGCACGAACATTTGGACGTTACCATACGAATTTTGCTTAAGCAAACCAGTTTTCAAAATCAATTATTAAAAATTTGCAAATTGATACAGTCAAAGGCAGTCAATTTTCAGCATAAATTAGCTTCAGCTGTTTTTCAGCTGATCCATACGGTTTTACCACTATCATGCGCGTGGGTGTAGCAGCTTCAACCGTATGAACAAGGAAAACCAGTTTTGATTGTATGTGTGGATCAGCTGAAGCAAATTTATGCTGAAAATTGACTGCCTTTGACTGTAATGAATTTACGAAAATATAAATTAAATTGATAATAATTGAATAAAAATCGAAGTTTGATTAAAATGTTTAATTTCATTTGAGCCTTTTGTGTCTCCAACGAAATCAAATAACGATATTTTGTTATTGGGAATTGTACTGTTAATTTATTTCAATAAAACAAACAATAGCGTTATGGACGCAGTAGGGTTGCTGCGGACCTACTATGATTACGGACGATCTAGGGTTACGAACGCAATAAATGTACGGGTCTAACATCGCTGTGTGCGGTACGCTCTCTACTCATTTTTATCCGAATGATATCGAGGACCATAATAGCTTAGCGTCAGTACTGGTATCAGTGCCTAAAAAAATGACCTCCATCCGCCATTTGGATTTTAGTAAAACCGATATAAAGTCAATTTAATTAAAATTTTTACTTAAACATTATACGGCTTTAACTTTTTTTTAATCTCAAAACTATTCCAACTATCCAAAAGAAAAAAAAAAACGTGCAAAATCCGTCAAAATCCCTATGTTATAGAACTGGGAAGATGGTTAACCATGTAGAGGGAACCAATTTACTCCCACCCTCATAATTCGTAAATTCCAGCGGAAAACCTGAATAAAAAGTATCCACTTCTTTTGGCAAGTTTGTCCTCCTCATTGAAGTCTATAATCGCCGAGAACATATTTCATTGTAGTAATAAACACTTTTTTAAACGTAAAAAAATAAAAATTTGATTTGTTTCAGGATGAAAAAAATCAACTATTAATAACAAATATTTGGCTTAAATTGGTAAGTCTTTTAACAAAAAATATTAATAGCCGCTACACTTGTCAGCATTGAAACATAGATCTTGTCACTCTGTGTTATCGCCCAAAACCACTTACAGTGGAGGTGTGACGCAAGTCCTGTTATCCACTTACAAAAGAACTGATATCGGTGTAGGTGACGCTTACAGAATCGATACGCAAAAAGATATGCGTCACAAATGGCAGTAGGGATGGGCGATAATGATTTTGATAATCGATAATTATCGATAATCGATAATTTTTTTATCGGAAATTAATCAAAAAAGTATTGATAATCGATAATAATTGGTATATTATCAAAATATCGATATATAGATCCATCGATATTTTCTTATAAAAACCCGATATATTTCGATATGTTGTTAAATCATCATTAATTTTCCGATTAATATCAAAAAATCGATATTTAAATAGTTATCGAATAGTTATCAAATTATCGATAATGATTTGATTAATCAATTATCGATAATTTCTTTCGATCGATATTATCGATAATTTTGAACGTCTCCCATCCCTAAATGGCAGCTGATGAGGAAAGTACGCAAAAGTTTGATCAACAAAAATTTTACCCGAAAAATTTTAGAAAGAAAATTATAATTGCGTTATAAGTGGCAGATGTTGAGGAAGGATAATTTTTAAAATTGTGAAATATATTGCTTTAAAGAATGGAATTCAAACGGAAGAAAGCCGTAATACTTTCTCGAGTTGATTGTGAGATTGGATCGGCTAGGATCATAGTTGATCATGAATGAAAGAAGCAAAATTTCTTGTTTTTTTTTTCAGTATATTTCGGATGTTATTTTGTCATCCATCTTCAGCTATAAATATAAATAACATCGTAAGGATATAAGCTAAATACAGAGTATTCTGGTCAAGTCACCTTTCTTATTAGTTTCTATTAAATCACATCGAAACTTATGGTCTAATAAGACTCAGACTTATGTAAACAAATTTTTTTTCTTTATTTTTATTTTTACCGAAAATTCATGATCATTTTACATGTGATGAGTATTTACATATTTTATAATTTGTAAACTTCATCTAGCTGATTGTAAACAAATCGATTATCACAGATTATACGGTTGTCAAATAAACAAAAACAAAACTACGTCATGACATGAGATTCTTGTCAGATGATATGGCAACAGTTGAAAACTTTATCTCGTATGAAGTTGCTTGAATGAATTCATCACATTGGAATAGGTCGCATGCAATTTGTTACACGATTTGTAGTTCTGTGCCGATTCACCATATAACCAAATGTAACATGCTTCTAAAGTCTTTCGTTTATACCAATCTGATTCACGATCTAAAATTTTTAGTTCTTTCTCGGAAAAATCTGGTTCATGAGTTACATTCTCAAGGCAGTGTCTCTCTAAGTACCATTTTCCCCAAGATATATAACCTTTACTTAAATTCAATATGGCCGCCGGCCGCCATTTTGTTAGGAGACCGGGAATAGTACTGACACTTTACATTCGTTAATACCTTTCAAACAAAAAAGAGCATGAAATTCGTTTTGTGTTGATAGTGTTGTTATGATTGTTGTGAAGTTGGTTGTAATTCGGTCGAAATTTCAAAATTCAAGGTTTTTGAATATTATGGTTTACATGGTGGGCAATTAGAAAAATTTGGTCACTTTCGGGGTATGTTGGGTAGCTGGAAATATTAGGTCACTTTCAGGGTATGTTGGGCAGCTGGAAAAATTTGGTCACTTTTAGGGTATGTAAAGCAGCTGGAAATATTTGGTCACTTTCAGGGTATGTTGGGCAGCTGGAAAAATTTGGTCAATTTCAGGGTATGTTGGGCAGCTGGAAATATTTGGTCACTTTCGGGTAGCTGTGTTTCGTCAAATTTTCAAATTTCGTCAAATTTTCGAATTTCGTCAAATTTTTGATTTTCGTCAAATTTTCAAATTTAGTCAAATTTTCGATTTTTGCCAAATTTTCGACTTTTGTCAAATTTTCGAATTTTGTCAAATTTTCGATTTTTGGCAAATTTTGACAGCCAGCTTGTTTGAACTGATTGTGTGTAAATTTTATTTTTTGCGTAACGAAGCTGAAAGCGTCAACTCTAGCGATATCATTCATTTTAGAAATTGTACCTCAAAGACTGCGTCACACTTTTCTCGAAGAGATTTTTGTTGGGATAAAACATATGTCTGTTTTCCCTTAGTAATGTAGATAGTAGACCGCTAAAATTGGTTTCTTTCCGATTTCAAACTTGAATTTCTCTATATCTAGTATCTTTGTGGCCTACACTCATTTAATGATTTCTTGACCCTGGTAGTGTCTTTGAAAACTGACTTAAACATTTTGTGCTTAGCTAAGTGTCACATGGTAAAGTAAAGAATCGGTAATCCCATTGAAACATTTTAAGACCAAATTAATGTGCTTTTCAATTGATTTGTCCCGCATGTTATGTGTATCTTGTTGGTAAATCGTGTTCGAACTAAATTAACACAAAAGTGTGATTTCAAGACAATCAAATTATAGACGAAAAATTTCTAGCAACAGTTTCATCGTTCAATCTCCAATATTATTGTTTAGTCCTATTTTTAATCCTTGAAGGAATTAATTTTTTTTCTATTTTTAGAGAAGATTAAAAATCTAATCCCCCTAATAATTACTTTTTGAAAGTATTAAATCCCCTCGGACCTAAGAATGGTAATTCCATATTTTTATCTGTGTAGACACGAATTGAATCCTAGAATCCAAAACCAATTTCAAAAAATTTTCCGCCCACTGTGTCGCCAGTGGGAGGTGACAGAAATCTGGAAATTACATACTTCCTTGAGCCACGAGCCATACTTCCCATAGGAATGATTGATTTTTTGTCCTGTGCCCTAAACATTTTGACACTTTTTGGACCACCTAGCACACTATATCATAAAATATAATAACCATTATAGTTTTACCAAATCTCTTTTACAGGAATGGAATGACATGAATTTAAGATGGAACTCGTCGGAATATGGAGGTGTGCGTGATTTGCGAATACCACCTCACCGACTGTGGAAACCAGATGTGCTTATGTATAACAGGTATTGAAATTACACATGAATAAATCAAGATAGTGTTGTAATGTAAACATTATTGTAGTAGATACTAATTAATGTTACTTTTTAGCCCCTTACGAAGTACTAGGGGCTATCAGGACAGTTATGTTATTTGTAACACTTTATATAAGATTTTAAAAACCTTTTTATCTACCTAGGTGAAATAATAGCAGTGAAAAAGTGCTATTATTTCGCCGTCGTCGGTAGATAAAACAGCGTATTCACCTCTGTCCAAATGTTTATTTAGACACTTGGGGAGTTATTGTATGAGCCGAAGGCTGAAGGCATGTGGACAGAGGTGAATAATCTACTATTATTTCCTGATAGGTAATGACAATTGGAAGGTCCCAGAGCCGAACTGTTTCAAAATTTTTCGAGTATATCTGCAGAAACATAAGATAACATGAACAATTTCTGTAAAAAGAGTTTTCGCGTAGAGCTACGCAAGAGTTACGGACTTAATAGGGTAAAGCACGCACTAGGATTAAGGACTCAATAGGGTTGCGGGCGTACTAGGAACACGTTTACGGGTCGTACGGGGTTGTCTTTAACCTATTTCTGAATACACTGAACGAGCTTGAAAATGTCGTGTCAAAACGCTTCATTCTTTACTTCAATTTGCTCCCTAAATATCGACTCGTTGAAAGTCTACAATTTCATGAGGCATCTTCAATTTTTACATTTGAAAGTTAGCGGTGGTTAGCGTTCGGTAATACCAGCCCCTTTCAGGGCGCTAATTTTTGTTTGGTACGAATACAACCCTGGTCCTGAGGGATAATTTTTTGACTATTTTGTCTTATGAATATGTGAATAAAATTACAGAAAAAAGAAACAATCAAGCACTGCAGTCGATAACGTTTTTAATTTGTTTGATTTCAGTATATTTAGCTTATACTTCTGTCATCACCTCTTTTGACAGCTTTTAACGTTTTAATACGATTTCTGTCTCAGCAGCAAAAACCCTATCCTAGCAAAAAAGAAACCAAATCGAATACCGCAAATGCAAATGTGTCGGTTTTCAAAATTCCGTGAGTGTACTTGATTTATCGTTGTCCATTTAATGTACATTTAGTGTCCATTTAATTTACACTTATTGTACTCTTAATGTACAGTAAATGTGTATCAGTTTCAGGACCAGTTAAAGTGAAGATAACTGGACCACATCAATTGAACATATAATGTACATTCGGTGGACATTAAGTGTGACGAATTTGCACCAAAAAAATGTGAAAAACGTCCCGCTAGAGCGAAAAAAATAGCCATTAAATGTTTGGAAGTCATAGCACATTCGGTGTGATGGGCCCATTTTCCGATGGCAATTTATGTACATTTCGTGGGACATATTGTTTACTGGGAAATGTATTTACTCTGTTTTTTATTTTGCTTCATCATCTACAACAAATTGTTAGATTTCCCATGCGAAAAATTTAATTTTAAGATCAGGTCGTTTCAGATAATTCAGGTCATACAGGTTTTTCATAAGTAAGGTCAGGTCAGGTCAGATCATTTCTTTCAGAGCAACCTGAACGTGACCTGATCAGATCAGCCAATTTCAGGCTCAGGTCAGCATCGGTCGACCTGTTTCGAGCCTTAAACCTTAAACCTCACTTACAGCCGTTGAAAAGTGAAAACTAACATGTTTTCTGTTTTGGGACTAGTTTTGGGTTGAATTGTGGGACTAAAGTACTTAATTAAATGAACACTGGCGGCGCTAGTTGTCCGGCAATGTTTTTGTTCAATATAATTCTGACACTTTTGATTTTGGGTGCTCACATTCGCACCATAAAAAATTCAATCCGAGAAGTTAAAAAAGTCGAGAACATAAATGTACGCATTTTATGCGATGCTAACACTTTTCAAGAATTGTTGACATTTTATAGACGAATTACAGTTCAGAAATCCTCGACGTTCTAGTAATTAAGATTTTGTTGATTTGGTCAACGCTTTACCTCGTTCGCGACCGCGATAACTTGTGAACTAGGGAAACGATAGAATAACAGTGTAAAATTAAAAGATCCTTCTTCCTGACACCGAAAACCCAAGGCTGTATACTTTGGGGAGGTCACACAGATGCACACCCACACCCCAAAGTATACAACCTTGCGAAAACCCTCTCTTCTAAAACATGATTTTCGACTTTGTTACACGTCAGATTTAGCATATTTCCAATTCAGCAGTAAAAATGAGTAGAGAAAGAATTTCCAAGGCTGTAAGCTTTGCGGATGCGGAGGATGTGTATCTGTCCTGTGTATTGGCCACATTATCGCTGACCAACAATGCCGAACTGAGTGTGATTTAATCAATGAAAATACAAACCAAATATGGTCTGTCAGTCGGAGGAAATGGCGATTTCATATAATAAAAAACTCATCTTTTAAAGAAAGGTGAGTTTGTTTATAATGAAATCGGTATTTCCCTCGGTCCATACAAATTTTGACATTAGACCATACCTATAGAGTATACTTTCATTGGATTTAATCACTTCAAGGTCAAATCGAGCACTGTTTATAAGTTTTTTGTCAAAAAATCTTTTAGACATAGGCCTTTTCGTTTCTTTGCGCTGCACAGGAAACGTTTAAGATGTTAGTCGGCTTTAAGAGCGCGTCAGCTTTGTGAAAAAAGCTTTACCACTTTCTCATAAACATCGTCATAATTTTGGTAGAACTATTCGGTTTAATACTATTCGAAAATTTGTAACATAGCGAAAATCTTCCATTTGCTGTACATGCGTTACTGTTCCTATTCTTTTTTGATAAAACACGTAATCAAAATTCAGCCGGTATAAATTTTGTTAATAATCATGAAAAGTCTGTCCAGTTGAGTAGGGAAATCACTCCCATCTGCAAACCTCCTCATTAAAGATTTGATATTTCGATGGTAGGAACCTAGACCATAGTATTATTGATCACAAACCGATCATTCCAAGAGCTAAATTTAGCTTGATTTCTAAATAGAGTGCGGAAAATTGACAGTCTCTCCGAGGCTGAAAAGGAGAGCATTTTCTTCAGCATCAGCAATCTCGAACAATTTTTGGCACTGTAGAAAGTCAGTTCAGTACAGCTCTTACGACGCTGATGCACATATGTGTCATTAAATATTTCGAAAATATTGATGTACACAAGAGCTGCAAGAAACTTTTTGAACAAGAAAACCTCATGAAATTTGATAAAAAAAAGCTTTTCAGTTGAACAAAAACAAATAATTTATTGATTACTTCTGCCCACGTGAAACTTGGAAATATTCTCCGAAGTAAAATTTTTAGATTTTCTATTAGCAACTAGAAATTATTAGTAATTAAACGCGACTTAGTTAAGTTATTATTATTTCACTTTTCGTATCATTTGTGTGAGAAAACACAATCAAAACATTGTGTCGATGTTTAAATTTGAAACCGACAGCAATGTTTTAATGTGTATCTTCTGCACACGTAGAGCTTCCACAGTTTCCCTCACACTTTTAGATGTTCCCAAAAACTTTAAGCAATTTATCTAATATGTTTACGCATTTAAAAATCACGAATTAAGCACAAAATTTAACAGAAATATTCTCACATCACAACTGAATCTAATTGACACAAGAATAATGAATGCGCGAACAATACTACGCGAACAGTTGTTTCTGACATTTGAATTTTGGCTGCTCATTACCGTACCATTGAAAAATGTAACCAGCAGCTACAATTCGAATGCATCAAGATTTCGCGATATTACTTTATAATTTCACAATTAAATATGAGGATATTGTTTTTATTTCAAAATAAAATGTCAACAATTCTTGAAAAGTGTTAGCATCGCATAAAATGCGTACATTTATGTTCTCGACTTTTTTAACTTCTCGGATTGAATTTTTTATGGTGCGAATGTGAGCACCCAAAATCAAAAGTGTCAGAATTATATTGAACAAAAACATTGCTGGACAACTAGCGCCGCCAGTGTTCATTTAATTAAGTACTTTAGTCCGACAATTCAACCCAAAACTAGTCCCAAAACAGAAAACATGTTAGTTTTTAATTTATGTCGTGTACGTTCGGTTGTCGCGTCATTTGAAAGTCTTAAATGTAATTGTCGGAACTATAAGGCTGATATAGCTGATATACCTAAAAATTAATTATTAAGTTCCACAGTGCTCGAACATTAATGTTTTTTCGTGTTTTTTGATATTCTCGTTGGGCATTAATTCATATATATGTTAGTTTTCACTTTTCAACGGCTGTATATCGAAAATATCCCAAATCCCATAGAAGTTAGGAAGTTCCAGAGGAATCATCTGTCATCCCAAAATTTAGCAACCAACCTAGTGGAAGTTTATCATTTAACGCAAATAAACGAAAATTTCTTTCGTTTGAGTACACAAATTTGGATAAAGAATAGGACATTCCACTTCCATAATGTAAATGTAACACATAAACCATTGATTGGGCTTTGTTTAAATTACATGCAAATCACTGATATTGTTTTATTATAAAGATGAACATTTGGTGTGATAAAAAAGTATTTCACCGAATGTTCGTTTTTTAAATGAATTTGCGGTATTCGACCTGGTTTCTTTTTTGCTAGAATAGGGTTTTTTCTGCTGGGAGAGAAAGCGTACTAAAACGTTAAAAGCTGTCAAAAGAGGTGATGACAGAAGTATAAGCTGAATATACTAAAATAAAACAAATTAAAAACGTTATCGACTGAATAAAGAACCTTATTTTCTATGCCTTACAGCGCTGATGAAGGATTTGATGGCACATATCCTACAAATGTGGTTGTTCGTAACAATGGATCTTGTTTATATGTTCCTCCAGGAATTTTTAAGTCGACTTGTAAAATAGATATAACCTGGTTTCCATTTGACGATCAACGCTGTGAAATGAAATTTGGAAGCTGGACCTATGATGGTTTTCAGGTAAGTCATTTTTAAACATTATCGTAAAAAAATGATATTTGTCTTCAATTTATGAAAAAGTACTATGTGTAACATGCAAATATGGTCATGATCGTAGTTAATTTATTTAACACAGATACCAAATGTCATGTGGAATGCGTGGAACGCGAGTGCTTGGAGAAACAGCGACTGCTACGCAATTGACATCTGATTGTTTTTTTGTTGATTTGTTGGTTTTGTCGAGTGCTTTTCAATTTTAACATTTTCTTTCGCTTTGGTGTAACAAGGACTGAAACAGCTTCTAGTTTTGTGTTAAAATTGTTTCAAAGTCTTCTAAATTTTATAGGTTTCAGATGTGTTCGTATATAATAAGCCCTAATTGGGCCGTTAAATCGTGAATTTTGCTTTGTGTTTGAGTGATTTGTTTCCGTACAGAACTTATTCTGTTCTTATCTTTTTTAAAAGAAAAATTTAATTACAGTCGAGGAAATTTAGATTTCGGGTTTTCCAAAGGTATTAATCTTATTTAACCCACACTTTATCCCACAACAATGGAATCCACAAATTTAAATTTAGTTAACACAACGGTCACAATGACGGCGCTGCAGTCACGATTTCAAAATGTGATATAGGGTGGCTAATTAAATTTTGGTTTTAGCTACATTTTCTCTTGGTTTTTAATTATTATATTAGGCTTCTTAAGAGTAAATTTATGCAATATAAACCGTTTGAGTTTGAAAAAAGATGTTTTGTATCAGTGAACGATATAGGAAAGCGTTCAGTACGTCTCAACATACAAAAGAACGTAAAATATAATTGTACTGTGGTGACACAGCAACCTTTTAAATTGTATCAGATCCCAGTAGCCCATCTAGGGTATAAATACGTGTAAACTATTATTAAATAAATCATTCAATATTCGGCTTCGGTCGAGAACACATCTACGAGTATTCTTTGTAGTTAGTTGACTGTAGATAGAATATCATATATGGTCGAGATAAGCTCCCATATAATTGGTGACCCCGACAAGTTCATTAGCAATTCTGAACTGAGTCTTATAATTTCAACTAGCAATAGCCCTGAAATTATCTTATGTATGAAAGACCAAATTGGCACAACACCAATTTGCACTGTTCTTGATAAAAGTTCAGTGGACTGTACCAATCAAATAATATAAATAGAAGTGCCCACAAGCATTACAGTCGTCAATAACGAATAATAAAATATAAAATTTGCAATAACGAAGTAATACCATCTATACTTCGGTCGACAACATTTTAAAATTGCGTTTTTAGCAATGAAAACCAATGACTAAATTTAGAAAAAAATTGTAGCATGTAAGCAAACAGAGGCTCTGCCACTAGCTTAAGTTACAAAATTAAAAATTTAGTCGTAAGATATACACATAGTTTTATCACAAAACACTTTTGGCTAAAATGTTGTCGACAATGTTACCGTAACTTTACCATCTAGTTACGATGAACTACAGTCAACCAAAAATAATCTTTTTTGGCCCAGAAATTTGGTCTCACAACCATTTTCATAAAAATTATCAATCAACATTTAGTGAAACTAAATCGTTCGATCAGAGAAAACCGTTTCCTAAAGAATTATTCACGTAAAACGATACATCGAAACTTATCAACAACACTTTCCACCAATCTCGATAAGACGCGATTGGGATGTCCACCTCAAAATGGGTGCGTTACATCACTGTGAAGAAGATAAGGTCTTTTCGTTTTTCGTACAAACTCCGAAAGAGTTTAACGAATATTTCAACACTTCAAAATTAAAACAATTTTTCGTAAAAAATATCCAAAAAAAATCCTTCTGACGAACACCAAAAGTCAAGTATTCCCTCATTACAATTTAGAAACGATTTGCAACAATCGCTAATTCTAAATTAGTCCAATCACCCGGCTCAGCGTTTCATTAATTAAGCTCTACGACCAACCGTCTTGAGAAACGTCTTCAATGACTGAACTCATAAATGACGGAACCGTTTAGCAAAACCGATTCGTGTCGAGGATTGAAACTTCTCGTTTCTTACTATTGTAATTGAAAACACTTGATACATGGAAATTGATCATATGAGTTATCCACAGTGCGATAACACAACCTTTTTCCATGTAAATTAGTTTCACAAGTTCTTAACATCACAGAACATAACGAAATCAAAAGTCATCGTGTATAAATTTACCACCCTTGAAATTAACATATAGCAATTTCAAGTTCACGAATGACCTAAAATTACAAAATCTGATATTAAACCACCAAACCGGCGCCAATAGGTTTAAACTCATTGACCGTAGAATAGTACAAAAGTACAACCGTTCAATGAGTCATATATATAATATCAGTCGAAATGTACATAGCAAATATACTGCCTAAAGTCTGCTACCACAGACAAGTATCACCATACCATACATAAGAAGTACATTTCGTGCAGTGCGTATCCCTGCAAAACAAAAGGCAGCACTAAAATAAAATTCAAAATCACCCTACATATGTTTTGAATCACTTGATCTGAATTAATTTCAAAATAAGTTAAGAGTTGGATCAACCACCGTCTATCACATATTTCCCAAGTTCACTGAACAAACGACATTTACAATCAAAGTCGTCCGGCATACGGAAATCACTCTGTAAAAACAAGTGAACTGCTAGATTTAAATGAAATTCAATCAAGCAACCCTTGAACAAGCCTATAAATACGATTGTTTCCACCAAACAAATTGTATTCTTTCTACAGCCCTCGTTGAATAAACAAGTGCTAAAGAAAAAAATTAAATAATTCAAGTTTTCAACTTTGAAACGGATTAGCTATGCCACCGAAAAAAAGATTGGCAACGGCATTAGCCCCATCGCTAAACGATTACGTAGCAATACGTAATGGTTTACAAACCAATTTACAAGCCCTCAACTGTCTTGAACAAAGACAATTGAACGCAGAAACCAAGACGTCATCTGAGACAACACTGTCGGAAATAATGGCCATACGCAACACCCTACAATTGTGCTGTCAAGCAGCAAATCGTCTCGAGCACCGTGAACTGGCCGCTAAAAAATCATCAACGGCTGTCCGCCACTCCGAAAAAATGGTCGTACCGCCGCAACGTGAATTGTTAAATAAAATCTACAACCGTTCACCACCAAAACGGATTTGCCTTCGTCACCGGGAATTTGGCTCAGCAACTCCTATTAATGACTGCCCTGGACCAGATCAATGCTCTTTCGAAACTACCACCAAACCAAGAAATCGTGCCATGCGTCGATTGGAAAAATTTAAAACCATCCCTACGTCAACCAACGGCAATACAAGAACCAATGGTCCCGAATCAACAACCGCGGCAATAACAGGCCCATCCTCCCAAACGGCAACAATCGCTACTCCGATCCAAGCACATTTGGCCAACCCAACACCGAAAACACATTCATTAATACCAATGGAAAACCAGCATCCCTCCGCCACCTTGCACACCAATAACACTGACTCCGAGCAATGGGCAAATTTGGTTGAAATGGCCGATATGGAACTCGAACAAGAAGCCGACCTCCTAGACATGGCCGTACACAACGAACTACTCAAGGACCGTCAAAAAGAACTTGAGGACGAATTACTAGATGTTTCCGATTAAAGTTTCTTCCTCATGGGGGAAGTATCTGTGGTGACACAGCAACCTTTTAAATTGTATCAGATCCCAGTAGCCCATCTAGGGTATAAATACGTGTAAACTATTATTAAATAAATCATTCAATATTCGGCTTCGGTCGAGAACACATCTACGAGTATTCTTTGTAGTTAGTTGACTGTAGATAGAATATCATATATGGTCGAGATAAGCTCCCATAGTACATTTAGCCACCCTACGTCCGTCATCGCTTCTATTGTCTTCAAAAACATATTGTGTGCTTGTCATGATATGTATCAGACGTTTGTTTATTTATGTGTCTCATCTAAAATGCTGGCCAGCAAAATTTTAATCATTAAATTCAACGGCAAAATTGATCTAAATGTTAAAATAATTGTGAATAATAGTGAAGTTAATGTGGTTTTGTTTTCTCTTCATAAAGGAATTTGCATCAGTTCGATGTAAAGTGCGGAGCACCATTAGAAAAAAAACTTGTCGCTGAAGAATGATCAAAAAGTTGCTGGACGCAATAGCTTCAACTAATGCTTTGCAGGATATAGAATCAAAATTAGAGAAACACCAAGAGCCGTCCATTTGAAATCTTCATCATCATCGTTTCAACTAAAGGTTTTTGTTAACGAAACGGAAGTTCGCTCGCAGATTCGGATCGGAACATCTCATTCGTTTTCGCTAAAACTCGTAGCCGTCATTAATCATGATTCCCATGAAGAATCGCCAAAAATAAAAAATTGGCAAGGGATGAAGAAACGCCGGCAAAAACAAAGAATGATAACTTTGTCTTTGTTGCGTTTCTTCACACTTTGGCGATTCTTCGTGGTGATTAAACAAATCCTTTGAAATTTATTCTTTTACGAAATTTATCTAAAAGGCGTTATTTGTTCGAAGCTAGTGAATCTATCCTTTTATAAAAGTTACGAAATGCTGCCTGGTTCGATCCTAAGGAAACTCTTATTTTACGTCAGGTAACGGCATCTTGTTCGATCCTAGGGAATTCATACTTTAACGAAAGATCCCGAGGACACTATCATTTTACGAAAGATAATGTAGAGGCATTTCAAAAACGTATTTTTACACTTTGGCGTTTCCTCACACTCTGGCGTTTTTCTCTTCTTCCCTTCACACTATCGATTTTTCTTGGCAATTCATCATTATGGTTGATTCGTTAAATCAACAAGAAAAATCGCCATAATGTGAAGAAAAACCAAGAAATATCGCCAAAGAGTAAAGAAACTCCAAGGATCATAGAGAATTGAAAATTTGTCTTTATGGCGTTTGTTCACACTTCTGAGACTTGTCTTGATGATTTAACAAATCAACTAAATATGATGAATTGTCAAGAAAAATCGCCAAAGTGTGAAGAAACTCCAAAATATGACAAATCGCCAAATAATACAATATTGTCGATTTGACTATAACTTTTATTTAGAAAAAGATTGTACGGGACAGTATGTACTGCATATCATATAATTCCTCTATCTTGTGTTTATCTGTGTTCTACGAAGCCAAAATATAATTTCGGACTACAAGTAAACCGTCTCGACTGCCCAGTAGTTATTTTCCTAAGTTCCTAATGAGTGCAAAAAGGCTATTTCAACATTAGTTAGGAAAGCATAATTTTTATGTGAATGTTTCTGAGGTTTTCCATCTTAATATTTTCATGAAGTTACAAATAATCCACAGAAAATTTTATTACCCTAGAACGAGGTCGGAAATACATCAAATAAATCAAATAGAAAACAGACTTGGAAATTGTTATTTTGTCTAAAAGTTGATATTAAAATTCTTTGGAAATCGTAAATCGCATAATTGCATGAGCAGGCATCTCAGGATTATAAATCAGGAACTTTGAAGTTCGTCATATATTCATATTCTTATCTTATTCCTGACCAGATTCTGTTTTCATGATTGAGCTCAATCATGAGCTTCACTTATACAAAGAGTTGAATTTATTTCCTATGCCAAATTGTAATTTGGCGAAAAAGAATGTTCCGAATCTGCGTTTCGTTTAAAAAAAAGCCTTTAGTTGAAATGATGATTGTGAAGATTTCAAATGGACGGCTCTTGGTGTTTCTCTAATTTTTATTCTATATCCTGCAAAGCATTAATTGTAGCTACTGCGTCCAGCAACTTTTTGATCATTCTTCAGCGACAAGTTTTTTTTTCTAATGGTGCTCCGCACTTTACATCGAACTGATGCAAATTCCTTTATGAAGAGAAAACAAAACCACATTAACTTCACTATTATTCACAATTATTTTAACATTTAGATCAATTTTGCTGTTGAATTTAATGATCAAAATTTTGCTGGCCAGCATTTTAGATGAGACACATAAATAAACAAACGTCTGATACATATCATGACAAGCACACAATAGGGCAATTCCCGACCCGAGTTTAATTTTTTATACTGGAGTATAAAAGTTTAGAGTTGAAGATTTTGACATTATCGTATAAATGTGATGATTGTTGACTGAAAAATAATTACCTTTTTAGTCGACGGATTTTGATCAAACTAACTGCCAGTGTGTAGCAAATGATGTCAGCATTCCGGTAAACTAATTAGTTTTTCAATTAGACAAATACCTTGTGAGCGATAAGACTTTGAAATCATGAGGTGATCAATATGTAAATTCCGTTTTTCCAAACTCTTATCGCTCGCAAGATAGTTGTCCAATTGAAAAACTAATTAGTTAACCGGACTCCTGAGATCATTTGCTACACACAGGCAGTTTGTTTGCCAAAATTCATGGACTAAAAAGGTAATTATTTTTCAGTCAACAATCATCAAATTTATGCGATAATGTCAAAATCTTAAACTTTAAACTTTTATACTCGAGTATAAAAAATTAAACTCGGGTCGGGAATTGCCCTAATATGTTTTTGAAGACAATAGAAGCGATGACGGACGTAGGGTGGCTAAATGTACAATTATATTTTACGTTCTTTTGTATGTTGAGACGTACTGAACGCTTTCCTATATCGTTCACTGATACAAAACATCTTTTTTCAAACTCAAACGGTTTATATTGCATAAAGCAAATTTAGAAGCCTGATGTAATAATTAAAAACCAAGGGAAAATGTAACCAAAACCAAAATTTAGTTTATCCACCCTATATCACATTTTGAAATCGTGACTGCAGCGCCGTCATTGCGACCGCTGAGTTAACTAAATTTAAATTTGTGGATTCCATTGTTGTGGGATAAAGTGTGGGTTAAATAAGATTAATACCTTTGGAAAACCCGAAAACTAAATTTCTTCGACTGTAATTTGATAATACAGTAGGCAAAGTATCTAAATTGATAATTTTCCATTAATTCGTCACAACTTTTAATTCATAATTCAAGCCTGAAAATTCGTCAATCTAAAAATACACTGCTCGTCCGCATTCACATCCGCAATCAACAAACGTCAAACGGTTTTCATTGTCTCATTAGATTTTTTTGTGAAAATGTTTTTTGCCTACCTATTAAACCAGAGCTCTCAATATTTCCGAAATTGTTTCATTTATTCGATTCAATAAATTGTTTACAAGATACTTCAATTGATAATTTTTATAAATTTCGAATAAGGAAAGTGCTCTTAAAATCAACAAATCGAAAACAAAAAACAATGTTTTTATTCTTGGAGTTATTTTCAGGAAATTTATGCTCCGCAAGTGTCGGATATCGATTTTTTTTAAATAAAACTTAAATTTATTGATCAAAAACAGTTAAAGAACTTATATAAATTGTTCTTCGCTTGTTCGATACTGTTTTTAATTCATTCTCATTTAAAATGTGTTTTGACTACTTATCTACTCGAAAATAAAGAAATATCAGGAATTCCTAATAAGTTGCAGATGTTTTCGATTCAAAAGATTTTTTCCTCTATTTCAATGGATCTTTATTTTAATATTGAATAATAGAAGGGTTCTGTTAGCCGGGCTCACTGAATATCTTTGAATTTTGACCTAATCTCTTTTTAAGTATCTGCAGAAATTCTTATCAAGTCACTTTGGAGGAATTATTTCAGCAACCCCTTCTTAATAAGATTTAAAAAATCCATTAGTCGAAAAGATAAATCTGATAAATTTATTGCACTCTTAGCGCTGGTTTTTGCATTGAACTTCTTGAAATAAGTACGTTACTTCAGTTAATTCATTCTTTATTTGGTTTTTCGTTGCTTTTTTTAGAAAAATACCTCGCAGTGCTGCTTGATAATTTATTAATCCAGTGGGGAATAATATCCCTCACCTATGGCATTATGTAATAAATCTCATGTTTCTATCTCCGAAATGCTGCGTAAATGTCGAACATTAACAAATTTGGACAATTGAAAAATATCAGAAAATGTGAGTGTAGAAAATGGCTTGACTACTACACCTCGTAGGCTTATCTCAAATCTTAATAAAATTCTAAGCTCTAACCGTAGCTCAACTTTTTTTCGTTTTTCGTCAGAAGGATGTGCTATGTGACAATAAACTGTGGTTTGTAAATAAAAGACGTTAGTTTGCGCAATATTTCGAGCTTCGGCTTTGCTCTTCATCAGGCTCTTTTGACTACTAATTACATTACTGAAAATCAACAAAAATATGAAGCTAAGACTACTAACTCCTCTCCACATGCATATTACAAATGTTTTGTAGCTTTGACTTTAATTTAGCCAACGGCGAAGAAACAAAATCCAACATGTGTCAATAAACATCAGACGCATCTTCATTGTATTTTCGTTAGTAATTTGAAGGACACCACGAGTGTAATCGAAAATCATTGAAATAGGAATAGCCTGAAACCTGATATGATCTGGATCAGATCTGATAGATTTTGACTTGATCTGATTTGAGTTGAACCTGAAAATACAGACACTGACCTGAAGTGAATTGTATCAGACCTATTTCGCAAATTATTTTAACAATATCTTGAGAAATTTGTTACTTCGATTATGTAAATATCCTCCGTGAAACTACTAAACGAAAATTACTATTTTAGAACTCCGCGGCAAAGGAAACTAACAAGAAATATGCAAATGAATCAGGTCAATCCTGGTTATTTCAGGTTAAATTTAAAACATGTCAGGTCAGATCAGGTTTTTGATTTTCATGTCAAAAACCTACCTATTCCGAGACATAAGTGGTTTGTAGTGTGGCTAAGCTAATTCACTGACCGAAAACAGCATGGTTGCCTCACCTTTTTAAGTACAATCTTCAAAACAACGGTTGTTTAACAACCTTCAAAAGAAATCTTTTCCTATTTGATTTTCCATATAAACTACATAGTTTTCTGAAACTTTGCCTAAATCTTTTGCCGATCCCAAAATGCATTCCAATTTGCTGTAAAGATCTTCGAATCATCAATTAAATACAACAGTCGATTGAATTGACGATTCAAAGGCTTGCGTAGCATAAATTTCCTGAAAATAACTCCAAGAATAAAAACATTGTTTTTTGTTTTCGATTTGTTGATTTTAAGAGCACTTTCCTTATTCGAAATTTATAAAAATTATCAATTGAAGCATCTTGTAAACAATTTATTGAATCGAATAAATGAAACAATTTCGGAAATATTGAGAGCTCTGGTTTAATAGGTAGGCAAAAAACATTTTCACAAAAAAATCTAATGAGACAATGAAAACCGTTTGACGTTTGTTGATTGCGGATGTGAATGCGGACGAGCAGTGTATTTTTAGATTGACGAATTTTCAGGATTGAATTATAATTAAAAGTTGTGACGAATTAATGGAAAATTATCAATTTAGATACTTTGCCTACTGTATTATCAAATTAATTAAATTTTTCTTTTAAAAAAGAAAAGAACAGAATGAGTTCTGTACGGAAACAAATCACTCAAACACAAAGCAAAATTCACGATTTAACGGCCTAATTAGGGCTTATTATATACGAACACATCTGAAACCTATAAAATTTAGAAGACTTTGAAACAATTTTAACACAAAACTAGAAGCTGTTTCAGTCCTTGTTACACCAAAGCGAAAGAAAATGTTAAAATTGAAAAGCACTCGACAAAACCAACAAATCAACAAAAAAACAATCAGATGTCAATTGCGTAGCAATCGCTATTTCTCCAAGCACTCGCGTTCCACGCATTCCACATGACATTTGGTATCTGTGTTAAATAAATTAACTACGATCATGACCATATTTGCATGTTACACATAGTACTATTTGCTTCTTTAATATTTTATTTTGTTCAGAAATTATGAAGATAAACTTCTTGAAACTACCGGGACGAATTCGTGTCTTTAAGTACGTGACTTTGAATAACTATTTTTCGATTATTTTCTTACGAATCTTTATTAATTGAACGAACAGAAATTCTTCGTCCGCCCTTTTAATAGCTATTTTGCTAACTAGTTAGCAAATGGGGTTTTCTTGCGTACTAGATGTGATTGAGGGTGGTACATCAACGAAGGATGCCGTTTTGTTCGTAAAAATCAAAATTTGAATACTGTCAACGTTTTAGACTCATACAATTTCTATTTGTCAAACAAGTTTCTGTATGCACCTGAAGATTACAGAGCTGTAAGCATTTACAAGGGTTTCGGGAGATTTATATACAACCAACTCTCTGAGCTTAGCTGCCAACACGGCCAAAGACTGTCACAAGCCAGTTTGAAAAGCTTGAAGTGTCTTCAGAAATGAAGATAAAGAAATGAAATCAAGTGCAGTCAACTCAACAGTCCACACCAACAGATGAGACTGTGACGTCAATAAACATTTTTAGAACTGGTCCCAATAGTATCCATTCAGCATCAAAAGTCAAATCAATTTCAGCAACTGGATAAGACGTCAACAACATCAGCCTTTTGCTCAGTTAGGTTTAGGAGAATGGGCAAGCTTAACGGAAAATTCGGCCAAGAATATTATGAACACTATTCTGCTGGGCACTACTATCTTAGCCAGCTAAGAAATTTGCGTCATCAGTGGAAGATGATTCGGTTTTCTTCCGTATAAATTCTTTCAGTACATTTTTGAACCATTTTCCCAACAAGAGGTTTCTCAACGTCTGTCACTTGTAACGCAAATTTCTTTTTGTAAAATTTTTGGGTCAATTTTTTGTTTATAAAACTTTTGCGTACAGCGCACAATGCGTCACCCTCAGCGATATCAGTTATTTTATAAGTAAAATGAAGGGCTTGCGTCACATATACCTTTAATATACCTTTAAGGTTTTTTTAACTGATATCACCACTTTTGTAAGTATGTCATTTCGACAACATCAAAAAACCTTATGGAAATTAAAAAATTCTAGACTAGACTAGACTAGAATCTCAAAATTTAGAAACCAATCTTGGAACACCTCACTTATATCAAAAATAACCCGTCGAAAAGTGTAAATATGCTCCGCCGTCCCCAATTTTTTTAAAAACATTTTTGGTAGTGGACTTGCGTCACGCCCGCTTACTAACGTGCGGGCATGATTCAAGATTAACAAAATCAAAAAAAAAATCTTTCTTTTTTCAGTTGGATTTGCAACTTCAAGACGAAAGTGGAGGAGATATAAGTAGTTTTATTACTAATGGAGAGTGGGAATTACTTGGTAAGCAAAATAATATATTTTATCACATACGCGCGGTGTTCGGATGTCAAAATTACTTACCTAGAAGTTTAATTCAAAAATTACACTTCAGGTCTATGTTGTTGTCTCGTTTTCGCTTATGTGATAAAATAGAGTATACACTTGTCACTATCAGTCTCGGCAAGCCTCGACTTCTTCGTGACAAATGTGTAATATATATTACATGCTACATGCGTCGAAAACCGTACTTTTCATGTTTGAAGCACGTCTTTCGACGCCCTCTGCATGTTACATTCCATTACGTATTTATCCTGAATATGAAAAGCCTCGATTTTGTGTGTTTATTGATCGGATCAACAAAATTCACACGAGACCTCTACTTTTCATCTTTTTATCAATCCCTTGTCGTGTAAAATACACACATTTTTTTCTGGTAATTTAGGCCCCCAGTATGAAAAGTACTTATTTTATTTACTACGATATTAGATCTGTGTTTCATATTTTGTCGATCAAATTGATAATCTTTAAGTATTTTCGGTTTATAAGTTCCGTTCCCGCCCAAAAAATTGTGGAATCCACATAGAGTATTAAGTTCATCCCGTATGAATTTTAGTTTATTTAATGTAAAAAAATGTCAGTAAATTTTTTTCTTGAAAATATTCTCAGCAGAAAAGTTGTGTTATTTCCACTAATTTGAGGTGATCTACTTTAAATCTTTGCCAGAAAAGAGGGTTGTGATCAGTGAAACTTACAAAAATTTCGACAAATTCTCCTAAACCAGTTTAAAGCTAAATTATTGTGCGGAAATATTTTGTGTCATCTAAAATTTTGATTTTTTTACTAACTCGGTTTATGATTGTGTAAATAAGTGATCATTTTCCCAATGGGACTTGTTCTTTAATCGCCTAAAATGCTTTAGAAGTGTAATAAATGTTAATAATTTACAAAATTTTGTGAAGAAGTAAACAAACATTGTAGCCACATCTGATGTGAAGATTGTAATAAGATGTACTCATATGTCTAAAATTATTTTCGCGGTCAAATTCAAAACTACTTTCGGCGGTAGTACTTTGTTGCGTGTTTATGGTGAAATGAAATAGTTTTCCAGCAAAGGTCTTAGGGCACCTTCCAAATGTCATCATTTGTCTATTAAACAAAATACCATCGGGCAAAATTTCATCTAGCTAGAAAGGACGAAATCGCTGATACTATAAAACAATCAGGCCACTTTGTTGAGCCCATTGTGCTGTACCCTGTTATAATAAATAATTTTTTTCAGCTTAGTATCAGGCCCTGTCTCAGAAGCGGAAAAATATTCTTCCTAGAAAAGGATGGACTTTCATAACTAAACCATTAGCTCATAATCGAGAGGTCCCGTCTTCAAATCCGCGGCTGATTTTTCCTTCATTCGCTTTCTATGTAACACGTACTCGTAGATATTCTAATAGTCTGTTGCAAAGCACTATCAGTGCGTTGTCCGTTGCCAATTCGTAACGTTAAAAATATCGAATGTCCTCGTTTTTAGCGCCGCTAGAGTGTGTGATTACAACATACACGGAATAAATTCTTTCCTGAGGCAAGTAACGCACGGGGCAAGTAAGGAAACTTTAACACATAATAAGTGGAAAAGTGGATATCAGCCGTGTTTCGCTCATCCTTTTGCAAAATGTAAATCAGCCTTTTGTTCAATCCTAGCGAAAATAAATTAGCTGCCAACATTTGTGATTAATCGTATCTTGCATGTATAGGGATAAAAAGATGAAAAGTAGTGTTTTCGTGAGAATTCTGTTGATCCGAGGCGTAGCCGAGGTGAATAAACACACGAAAACGAAATTTTTCATTTTTATCGCGAGTTATGTAATGGATTTTACACATATTACACATTGCGTCGAAATTACTGCTTGAATTATTCAAGTTGAAACATGGAAAGTACTGATAAAAAAAATCTGAATTATCCTAAAAAATATTTTGATGCCTTGAATTTTTGCTGATTTAAATCCTTGAGATAGGATTTTAATTCCTAAAAAAAAAACGTAATTTTGATATAATCGAAATGTAAATCTGATTTCCCTGAAATATTATTTTGAGAGCAGCCTTTACTGCAGATCTCTTCCAAAGTTTACCTGCTCTTTTTCTTGATTTCGTTCTTTTCATGTAGCAAAATTCGGGAACGGCTCTGTACCGCACGCTTTGCCTAGTTTGAAACTGGAGGTGGCTGCGCCTCATCGGTTGAGACAGGACCACCAAATGGCGATGTTTTCATAATACGTTTGATCATTCTCAGTTTCCGTTTGACCTTTTTCGCCATTTCTGCTCTCACAGGATCTCACAGATGTTGTAATGATATTGTTCGGTGTGTTACACGGCCTTTTTTTGGCAAAAGTTTTAGCAAAACTTTTACTACTACTAATATATGAATTTGTGTCAACACAAATTATTTTTGTGTCTCGTGTCCGTATGTAAAATCACAAAAATTATTTGGGGCCATCCATAAATTACGCACGCGGTGGACGCGTAGTTTTTGACCCCCTCCCCCCGTTGTGAATGGCCCCTTTATGTCAGGAAATTTGTAAATTTTTTGTGTAGAAATATTATTTGTGTGGAGTTTTACAAAGCAACATGTAAGAGTTGGAAATAGTTGAAAATGAGTTCAATGAATTTCTGCTATGGTTTTCTTAAGAAAATAGGGTAGCAAATAAAGATAAAAATTTTTGCTCTACTTTTTTAGTGATAGCTGCCTTTAAGACATATAAATGCATCTGTTAATTGAGAAAAGCTTGGAACGTCGAAACTGTGTCAGTTCGAATTAATAAATGTTTCAAATCTGATGCTAAGTAGTTCCTACTAGACTCGAGATGTTAATATCAGCTGAATCCCGCTTTTTCACGACGAAACTAAAACTTTTGCCAACAAAAACGCCGTGTGTGTTACCACCAAATTAGATCTCAAGCTTTTTTACTGGAATGTTTGAAATCCATGTTGTTCACCAAGTTTTCTAATCTGATTTTTCTCTCCTGATTCAACGTTCGTTTTGCCAATTTCTATGTCGCCTGTTTTTTTGTATTCTTCCCACAGCGATTAACAGCATGTTGTCCAAGTTGGAATATAGCTTTAACGAAAGCCACGTCGAATGAATTTCTTACCCACTCCAGCGACTACTCCGAAGGTACAAATTTCGGGTTTCGAATATTCCGAGTCCACAGTTTTCTGAAACCTATTCCAATCAGCTTTTCTAAAATTCCATCTCGCTACTGGTCTTCATGGAATCTGGAAACTGGCCGATGTTGGTTCCTTGGAAACTGATGGTGGACCATGCATGCTAATAATGTTTCCTTCCCGTTATCTAAGTCAAAGTTCCCGGTATCTGAAGTTTATGACTCCAAGTGGTTTTTTATTTTCTTCTTTAATTTCAAAAATTCTTTTTAAAACTATTCTTTTGATATTAAAATGAAAAATCATAGTGAAATCGTCCAACAGAGGTCTTCCCGCTAATAGATATTTCTCGTTGATAACTATTTTCCAGTGAGTTGTTCCAACTGACAAATGTTTCCCTGTGAGGACTTCCCGCTGATAGCTATTTCCCGGTGAATTCTAATTTCTAGTTATTTAACTTTTGCAATTTCGTTCGTCTCTTGTTGTGTTAGCCCTGAAACGCTGTCGTCATTTTCGCATTTGGAAAGATTAACGCCCAACTGTGTTTAGGTCTTCTCTTTTACGCACTTAGCGGATGTCTATCGAAAGGTTTTTTCAAAGGAGAAATCACTACAGATATATGGGAAACTAGAATAACATTTTATTGTAATAGTTTATTATTATATTGTTGTAATTTCCAACTTATAAGTTGACTTATAAATTATCCGTCATTTGCGCAAACTGTGTCATATCGACCGGAATGTAATAATGTACTGAATCAGAAGGTTTAAAAGAAATATTTTATATATAATCAATACAAACGATTGTACCATACCATATACATTTCAAATTGTTGAATATAAAATTGATAAGAAACTGAACAATCAAATATTATATTTTAAGTGATAATTCATAGTTAAGACGATATCATGAACCGAAGCGATAGCGGAGGTTCGTGACGCAAGTTCTACTCCCCTAAAAAAGAAAAAAGAACAACCAACGGGAGAACTAAGGAACCTATATATAGGCGAACATTTTAAATTTTCCATACTGAACCAAAAAAAAAAATTATGTTCAAACGAAAGTGCTCTTCAATACGAGTTCAACTAGTTATAGATCATTAAAAACGGTGGTCTACAACCGGAGAAAACCCCACTTGAAATGAAGCATCTTCACACATTTTCAGCACAGTCTCCATATTCGAGTTGATAGAAATGTTTCATGTGGGTTTGATATACGTATCGAACCACTACATTTGTTTACGAAAACTGCGCAGGCACTTTTGCTAAAACTTATATTAATTCAATCTTAACACTTTTTCATCGGCAAATCAATAAATTTTTATTGAAGTTTTTTACTTAATTTCTGTACATTTAATTAAAACATTTTCATGCACATTTCCAAAAAACACACTTAAAACACACTTATATGAAAGCCATTATTTCATTCATATGACAAAAATATGACAGCTATATTTCTATTATAATGATTGTGTAGTAGATCAGTGTTGCCGTGCTTCATATAAAATGTGCGCGAAATTATGAATTTGAATTTCAGGTTTCAATGTGGAATTTGTTTTAGGGTTAGAATGTCCAACAAAATGGTGGAAAGCAGCCATCTTGGAAATTCTTTGAATTTTTTGTATTTATTGTATTTAGGCCTATATGGCACATACACAGTTGCAGTAAATTGATAATCATAGAGTTTCGTTGACGGATAACTTTTTCCGGCATTTCAAGAAAATAACGGCCATCTTGAAATTTCGTATTTTTTAGATATTTTCGGCTATACGGTATGTAGAGAGTTGGGATAAAGTATCGTTTGTACAGTTTCGTTGGTGGAAAACGTTTTTCGATATTTCAAGAAAATTGCAGCCATCTTGAGATTTCGTATTTCTGAGATATTTTCGGCTATGCGGCATGTAGAGAGTTAGGATAAAGTATCGCTTGTACAGTTTCGTTGGGGGAAAACTTTTTTCGATATTTCAAGAAAATGGCGGCCATCTTGAAATTTCGTATTTTTGAGATATTTTCGGCTATACGGTATGTAGAGAGTTGGTATAAAGTATCGTTTGTACAGTTTCGTTGGTGGAAAACTTTTTTCGATATTTCAAGAAAATTGCGGCCATCTTGAAATTTCGTATTTTTGAGATATTTTCGGCTATATGGCATGTAGAGAGTTGGGATAAAGTGTCGTTTGTACAGTTTTGTTGGTGGAAATCTTTTTTCGATATTTCAAGAAAATGGCGGCTATCTTGAAATTTCGTATTTTTGAGATATTTCCGGCTATACGGCATGTAGAGAGTTGGGATAAAAAGTCACTTGTACAGTTTCGTTGACGGTAAACTTTTATCTACATTTCAAGAGTATGGCGGTTATATTGATATTTCATATTTTTGAAATATTTTCGGCTATACGGCATGTTCAGCTTAAGAAAACGAAATTTTAGATCATTTATCAGAGTTTTTATGTCCATCGACGCAACCAGTACATTAAGTGATTTCCAGTGTATGATAACTTGGCGCAAAATATCATAAGTGGAAACAACTCAATTGACTGGGAACATCGATGACTGCTAAAATTCGAAAATGTCTCAAAATGTTCCGAACCAAAAATAGCCCACTGTAATTGTACGGTATGTAGACTTGGGATAAATTGTCACTTGTAGAGCTTACTTAACTCTAAATATTACCCAAAACTTCCAAAATAACTGATATCCCACAAAAACCTCAAAGAGGAAAAGGTGACGCTAGTGTAGTAAATATTAAACTTCCAAAACATTTGATATCAGTTTTGGTGACGCATTCTGCGCCTCAACGTAAACAATTTTCACCAAGAAAATATGTCAACGAGAAGTTTACCGATGAGATTTTACAACGAAAGTTTTACAAAAAAAAAATGCGTCACAAGTGGCAGATGCTGAGGAAACCCCTCATACGACAATAATCATCTGCCACTTTGTGACGCATTTTTTTTGTAAAGCTTTCGTTGTAAAATCTCATCGGTGAACTTCTCGTTGACATATTTTCTTGTTAAAATTTTCTTGGTGAAAATTGATTACGTTGAGGCGCAGAATGCGTCACCAAAACTGATATCAAATGTTTTGGAAGTTTAATTTTTACTACACTAGCGTCACCTTTTCCTCTTTGAGGTTTTTGTGGGTTGGATAATTTGCGCAAATGACGTATTAATTATAAGTCAGCTTATAAGTTGGTTCGACACCCGGGTTGTTACACGGAGTAACTGCCAGCTAATGTGGATTAACCACACTAGGGACCACATGCTTTACGTGAATTCCGAACCACGTCTTCAAGTAATGAAACTAGAAGGATTTATTTTTTTCGATATTTTTGCGCGCTTAGTACATCTGGCAACAACTAAGTGCGATCTCAAACCGGTTTGAATCACAACTCAACCAGTAATTTGTTGTCACTCTTTTTTTTGACGTTAAATTATTTTTTTTTATTTGGTTGTGGTTGGATTCGAACCAGCGAGATCTCGGCCAGAGTTTTGAGTTGAAAGCAACGGTGCTAACCGCTGAGCCACTCAGGCCACTCAGTGCGATATTATCAACATCTTGTTTATGTTATTAATTTCTGGGCGATATTGTCGTCTTCTGGGCAAGATTATCGTCTTCTGGGCAATAATATTCTCTTCTGGGCGATATTATCGTTCGGGTTGATAATGATAGTGTAGAAAAGACTTCTTGATATTAATAAAATTTTGTTTCAATATAGGTGTGCCAGGAAAACGTAACGAAATTTATTACAACTGCTGTCCCGAACCATACATCGATATAACATTTGCAATTCTGATACGGCGAAAAACGTTATATTATTTTTTTAATTTAATTGTACCTTGCGTTTTAATTGCGTCGATGGCATTACTTGGATTTACACTCCCGCCAGATTCCGGTGAAAAGCTTTCTCTAGGTAAATAAAAAACATGACAACAGATTAAAAGAGTCCTAACATAATATTATATTAATAGAAATATCTCGTGACCCATTTGAGCCCCCACGGAGCATCGAAAAATAGCTGTTTCTTCCTGTAGAAATTTATATCAATTTTAACTTGTTAACGCCTAATATTACATATTAAAAGTAATTTCGCTAAATCTTAGACCAATTAAAATTGAAACGTGATCTGATTTCAATATATGGTCCACCATCTTCCCAGCTCGACAAAGTTTTCGGATTTTGACGGATTCGTTAAATCTTTTTGGGTTCCTTTCGGCTAAAGTCGTTGTTTGACTATTTCAATTAGTGAAAAATTAATAATCAGCTAAAAAGCCGCAAAAATAGTCAAAATCTGTTCAAATTTGGCCGACCCATTTGCAAAAAAAGCTTGGCGCTTTGAATCATTTCTTACACTCACGAGTCGGAATTCCAATTTCTGTCTTTCTTTTTTTTTCGGTTGACATATCAATTACGTAGCGTAATTGACCCAAAATCGCCGATCTTCAAACCCTTTCTTTTGACATTACCGATCATAAATAGAGTACTGCGCCGTTCAGCCACGCCGAGGCCGCTGCCGAAAAAGCACATCAGCCGGAACAGCCTCCGATACCCTTCTCAACCGCCTCAGCCGTGTGAAAAATCGGCGGCGGAAGATGGCTTGCGAAAGTTTTGGTTTTAACACAGTTTGCGAGAATTTTGCAGCATTTTTTTTCGTTGGCTTACAAAATTGTGTACGCACCTGTCGACTGGTAGAGGGCAGTACAATAAAATCATTAATGTACTACATGCGAAATGGTAAATCGTGCGCGTGTTTTAGTTGTAGTACGAGTGAGATCAGCTTAAACAGCTAAAGCCTTTGTTGAATGTTTGATTCCTTTTTTGAATGGAAGCGGTTTCGCCTAATCCATATGAAACAAATATCTCTGTAACTGACTTCTGACTTGCGTACTTCTGTGAGATTTGATTCGATTGTAGCAATACAGTAGAACAAAAGTGAATATCGTCAGGTATTTTGATTTGGGACTCATTGTGGATTCCAAATGATTCCACACAAAATGTGTTTAACAAAAGAGGATCTAGATTAATTTCATTTCAGCTGGCGATCGCGTGCCTACCAAAAATTCCAAATGTGAAATATTAGTCCTTTATTGGTTAAACAAATTGTGTGTGGAATCATTTGAAATCCAAAACTAGTCCTAAATCAGTAAACCTAACGGTATTCACTTTTCTTCTACTATATTTTAATTAGCTAGCCGCCATAAATATCATACTAGCTGGCCGCCGAAGGGTGTCGGCTACGTTTTAGCCGCCAACTGTCCATCGGCTGAACGGCGCAGTGCTCTAATCATAAAAAAAGAAATTGGATACGTGTTACTCACGTTAAAGAATGAAAAAAGGTGAAAAACAGACATTTTTTCAACCGTCTGATTTGGTGGCTTTGTTCTTCGTAGAACCGTTACGATTGCGGATCGCGACAGTTGGACGATTTAACACTGACCCCGTAATTTCCACGCAATGCTCAATGGCTTCGGCCCTTCGAAAAATCTTGTCTTTTGTTCGACGGCTTCATACCATCGCCTTATTACTTCCAGTTCCAATTGAACTGCTCCATCCAACAGCGCTACGTTTTCCTCCTCCACGTATATATAGACAAATTCTTCGTTTGTAGATGACGCGTCACTTTCAGTTGTATGCATACAATCCATTCGAAAAGTTGTAAGATTCACAAATCGAGAACGACTTTATGCATGTAATGAGTAACCACATCTAAACTCATTCGATCGACGTGAAAAGTGGAAATGTGGACTCTCTCTAACCTAAACTCTACGCTCTGTCTAGTTTACCCTAAATTGTTATTTTCTGTTTAGTGGTTTCACTTGGCAATTAATAAAAGACGAAAAAGAGTCCACTTTCGAATAGTAATATTTCTTGGGATAAGAAATTCAAAAATTGGTTGGAGACAAAAAATTCAGTTTTGGAGATAATAAAATAAATAATGGAGCATTTGCTGCGACTGAGACCCGTACGAACCCGTGTATCTATTGCGTACGTGACCCTAGTGCGTCTGTCCCCTACTTTCACCAAGTTAAAATTAACAAAAAGTCAGTGAATCACAAATCAGATGTGTCGGTTTTCAATATTCCGTGCGTGTAGGCTAACAATGCTAATAATAATATTAATATTAATATGTTTTTATGCTTTCAGGAGTCACAATTTTGTTATCTCTTACCGTCTTCCTTAATATGGTGGCAGAAACAATGCCGGCAACAAGTGATGCAGTCCCACTATTAGGTATTTAAAAAAAGAAAGAAGAAATAATTAGTCTTTAATATTTAAAATGTATCAATTTTTTTCTGAGAATCTCATTGTAGCATTACAAATTCACAATGGCATTCTCTGAAAAAATTGCAGTTAGACATAGATTGAAATACAGGAATATTACAGGAAAATATTTCATTCGTCCAGAGGTCATTTCTGAATCAAGAGTTTTTGTTGTTTGTAATCGTTTTTCCAAAAAGTTCGTTTCACAATTGAAAATCTTGATATAAACTATTATATTAATTGTCTTTCACCTAAAGGCGCTTTCGAGTTTTTCTTGTTGTAAATGAGCGCAGATATTTTCGAGAAAGGATAAGGATAATGTATAAAATCATGGTTCGACAGTTGAAAAATGGTTCGTTTTCCGACACTTTGAGATACGAACCTTTTCGATGCAAAAAAGTGAATGAATATCAATAATTTAGTGCAAACTATGATTTTTTCCAATAAACCCAATTATTTTCCTAATCAAATGATTGATAACTTATCAAAATCGAATCGAATATGTTTTCATATTTTAAATTGTCGAAAATGTTGACCTTTGCAAACAGTGACTTTTTGGGTGGAATTTCTATGACTTTAGATTGACGATTTATCAAAAAAAAAAAAAAAAAAAAAAACAACTTAGAAATCGCATTTTTGTGATTGTCAATGCTTATTTTTATGTTTTTGAACAAAGGTAATGGTTCAAAATGATAATTTATATATTTATTTTGAATATTGAATTCGGAGCGGGCTTCGATGCGGAAAATATTGCGGTTCTACACTGCTTCTTGTGACTCAAAATACATGAGTTTATTCAAAATTTGAGTGGTTTTTGCATTTTAATGGTAGGACTTAGCAGATTTTTTTAAATTTACAAATAATGTAAAATTCTGTTAGATAACACTTAGTGTACACGCAAAAAATGTATCTGTTTTCCTTCGAAAACAGAAATTCTAAATATTTTCCGAGTGAAGACGATTTTTGCTTTAAATAATGGTTTTAATGTTTTCAAATCGAAACTAACTGCCAAATAATAAATTTTGTACCTATACTGCCGAATCGTGATCCGAAGTGTCGAAGCCAGATTTGGATTAAAACCTTAACAATTAACTGAATTTAACATTAAAATTAACAAAATTTAGTTATTTGAATAGAGAATTACTTGTTCATATGATTCCGAACATACTATTTCAAAGAAACAGAAGAAATGGAGTTCAAACTCAGATTTTCCAAATTCGGTCGAACCGTGATTTTTTTTACCTTATTATTCATAGGAATTTCACGTTTAACGGGTCGAGATATACGGGTCGTACGCGTCTTCTATGTCTACTCTTGTTTTACTAAATACTTTTTTATTTATATATTTTTAGGAACCTACTTCAATTGCATTATGTTTATGGTTGCATCATCTGTGGTATCAACGATATTAATTTTAAATTATCATCATAGAAATGCTGATACACATGTTATGAGCGAATGGGTAATAATTTTATACTTAACACGAGTACTTATTCCCTTGACTGTAAGTCATGGGTTCTACACCGTACATAACACGTTCACTATGATTAAAAATGTATGGAAATGTGATGAAGAAACGTTAAATATTAAAAATTTTTGCCCTTTGTTAACACGATAACTTGAGTAAATCTCAACCGATTTTCAAAAACTTTTTTTTAATCGACGAAGTATTGAAATCCTCAGGTCAAGTTCGAAAATGGGCCGTATCGGTTCAACCATCTGGTGGTAGTTCTCGAAAGAAGCCTATTCTGCTCTTTGTTAGCACGATAACTGGAGCAAAGTTCAACCGATTTTCAAAAACTTTTTTTTTATTTGACGAAGTATTGAAATCCTCAGGTCAAGTTCGAAAATGGGTGGCATCGGTTCAACCATCTAGGAGTAGTTCTCGAAAGATGCCTTTTCTGCTTTTTGTTAACAACTGGAGTAATTCTCAACCGATTTTAAAAAAAATGTTTGGTGAGATGTTGCTAACAGAATTTTTGTATCTATTTCAATAGTATTTTTCTTGTTATGTGACTTTACCTTGTAAACAAAACCGAATAAATAGAACAAAAATTAACGAGTGTGAAGTCACACGAGTAAGAGTGTAAGAGTGCGGCCAGAGCGAAGCGAGGGCCGCAATTCACACGAGTTTAAATTTTATTGAAAACATACGTCATTTTTTACCGGGGTACAAAGTTTCGAAGATTTTCAGTGAAACTAAACAGAATTAAATCATCAATGATAGATTTATTAGACCGTTCTAATAGTTATTCTTCTAAATGCGTTTTTATGGCCATCAACACACAAAATTTCATTTCATTGAAATAAATCAATAAATCACAATCGCTAAAATGAACTGGTCTGCATACGTTACTTTGCACCAGCTGCACAGATAAAAATATGGACCTAGATCTAAATCTTTTTGGGATTAACAGTACGCGACCGAATCTTTTTTAGAATTTAAATTTAATCCCCTCAAGGATTTCTTGAACTTATCCCCAAATGAGTAATCCCTAGACGAATTAAATTTTAATCTTTTAGGCCCTGACGTTTGACGCTTGTTTACTAGTTTACTCATTTTAATCTGATCTAAATGTTATTTGTAATGCAATAAAAGAAATATTCAAACCCTTCCTACTTTTACTTCAGAAAAAAAATTAAAACATAGTTAACGCCGACCCGTACGAAACACCTATTCGTATCAAAAGCCTTTACTGTGAAACTCTTCATTTCTTTTACTTCATTCTCTACTGAAAAGCTATTCGCCCTTTAAAATCACTTCAATTATCTTTCTTTGCCTTGTTAGCATATACAAATAAATTGCCGGAGGCAATATAGACAGCCTCGTACGAAGTCAACTTTCATAAATTCCTATTTAAACCGCTATATTTACCTATATTTTCCTATAAATAAACATTTCACAGATGAATATGCTATTATATAGCTCTATATGCCTGTATATAGCTCAATATAGGTGAATATATGGAATGCCTGACACACACATGACAAATTATTTCCATGTTAACAGAAACTCTCTAAGTACCATTTTACCCAAGATATATCACTTTTAATAAAATCCAATATGGCCACCAGCAGCCATTTTGTTAGGAGACCGAACATTTTACCGACGCTTTACATTTGTTAATACAAAAAAAAATTCATGAAATTCGGTCAAAATTTACTCGAGATATTGACAAAATACTCCACGTTCACTGTACGGCCGAGTAGCCAGATAAGAGCTCACTCCAAGAGACCTAGCTCACGCTCCAGAGAACATAATTTCAAAAACTTTTTTTTCTCTGATTGGTACGGTCAATACCTATCTAATAAAGCTAAAACAGACGAAATATGTTCAAATGTGGCCGACCTACAAGCAAAAAGTGCTTGCCGCCCTGTGCCTGTTTCACACCAAGGGTCTAACTCACGAGTCGGTCATCCGATTTCCATAAACTTTTTTTTGTCGAACGGTATTGTAAATACCTTTTATTTGACGTATCACTTACAAGTGTAACGTTTAAATGTCCGGAGATATCTTCGAAAAATCGTAAAGCACTTATTGGGCCACAGCTCGGGAGGGGTCGATCCAAAATCACTCATCTTCGAACTTAGACTGTCTTTTGACATTACCAAACGGGAAAAAAAGAATTTTCAAAATCGGATGCGTTTTACTCAAGTTATCGTGCAGACAGACAGACGGACTTTTTTTCACTGATTTGGCATCTCTAGACAACCACAATAGGTTTCCCCTTACTCAGGGAGTCCAATTCGACGTGTTACAAACGTATGCGTAAACCTATAAGACCCCTGTACTTCGTACGGGTCTAAAAAACGATTTTTACGGATGTGATATTATAGTTTTTATCTAAACGTCTGAGAAATGTTTTTATTAAACAGAAATTATTTTTAGCCCCGTACGAAGTACAAAGGGGCTTATATGATTACGATGCCGTGTGTAATTGATGGAATTCGAAGCAGTCGGTAAGGGCAAAGTGTTTGCATATGTTTATAGATGACGAATCCGCAATAAAAATTTTGTCTGTCCGTCTGTCCGTCTGTCCGTCTGTCCTTCTGTCCGTCTGTCCGTCACGTCGATATCTTGAGTAAATCAAATCCGATTTCAAATTTTTTTTCCCACTGAAAGATAGTCGAAATAGTGAGGCTAAGTTCGAAGATGGGCATATTCGGGTCGGCCCTTCGTGAGTTAGGGCCACATAAGTGATTTAAGGTTTTTTGGTGATATTTATGGCAAAACAAACGATGGAAATGTAAATGACATGGCAAATGATAGGTATTGTCGATACCGATCCACGAAAAAAAAGTTTATTAAAATCGGGTGAATGGACCGTGAGTTAGGGCCCTAGAAGTGAAAGGCTACTCGGCCCTAAGTGTATTTTGCATATAACTCGAGTAAATTTCATCCTTTTTTCGTAATTTTTGTTTCATTTGAAAGGTAATCGAAGCCCGAATATAATGTGGCGAAAAACGTTTTAAATTTGGGTCCTTGGACTGAGGCCGCTCCTCGGCCCTAAGTGTATTTTGCGTATAGATCGAGTAAATATCTTTTTTTTCGTGGATCGGTATCGACAATACCTATTTTTTGCCGTTTCATTTGCATTTCCATCGTTTTTTTTTGCCGTAAATATCCCCAAAAGACCTTAAAGCACTTAGGCGGCCCTAACTCACGAAGGGCCGACCCGAATATGCCCATCTTCGAACTTAGCCTCACTATTTTGACTAACTTTCAGGGAAAAAAAAAATTGAAATCGGATTTGATTTACTTAAGATATCGACGTGACGGACAGACAGACGGACAGACAAAATTTTTATTGCGGATTCGTTATCTATGAACATAGGCAAACACTTTGCCCTTACCGTCTGCTTCGAATTCCATCAATTACACACGGCATCGTAATCCTATAAGCCCCTTTGTACTTCGTACGGGGCTAAAAAGTTTCAAATTTGGTCCCTTGGACTAAGGCCATTACTCGGCCCTAAGGGTTTTTTGCACATAAATCGAGTAAATCTCATCCGATTTTACTAGTTTTTGCTTCATTAGAGAGATAATTGAATGTCGAATAGAATGATGGCAAAAAAAGTTTCAAGTTTGGGCCCTTGGACTAAGGCCGCTACTCGGCCCTAAGTGTTTTTTTGCACATAAATCGAGCAAATCTCATCCGATTTTGCTAGATTTAGTTTTTTGTGGAAGGTAGTTGAATACAAAGAGGACGTGGTGAAAAAACTTTCAAATTTGGGCGTTGAGCCCTTCGACTAAGGCCGCTTTGTGGCCTTATGTGGTTTTTGATCATAAATCGAGAATATTTCATCAAACTTTGCTTTGTTTCGTTTGACAGATAATTCAATACCGAAAGAAAATTGATAAAAAAAAGTTGTAAATTCGGATTCGTAAAATTACATCGATTTTTTTATACTTGAGAAGTACTTCGTACGGGCTTTTGTAATTGCGCTAAGCGCAATTTTAAAGATGAACACTTACAGTTAATTTGGAATAATAGGCAATAATGTCAAGTACGCAATAAGGTTACGGAAGCACTTTGATAACGGACGAATAAGGGTTACGGGCTTATTAGGGCTACGGTCGTATAATGGTTTCGGGCAAAATAGGTTTACGGGTAGTACGGGGCTCAGTCGCAGCAAACGCTCCGACTGTTCTGATGCCTTGTTTTCCACAAACAATATTCAATCAACAGATATGAGGAGATTTATTTTCGCCACTTTCACGTATACCTCGTAAAATAATTAAAGCTCGCAACAGATCGCTTTTATCTGATCTGAATCTGAAAAAAGACTATCTGAAATTTTCAGATTCAGTTCAGATTTCAAATCTGAATTCAAACTGAAATCTGTCACGGTGGGGATGAACACCTTTATTTTTCGAAGGTCGTGAACATGGGATATTTGTGTTGAAAATGATAGAGGGATATGCTGTGAGTAATTAGCAAGCGAAATCGAAATCCTTTTGCAGGGATAGCATGTAAAATTTCCAAGTATTAACTCTTTGATGGGACACTTGGGATACAGAATCAAATCTAATGATTTTTTAAGAATCCAAGTGGTGGTATGTGAATGAAAGAAGCTGCTAACATCCATTTGAGACCCCATACGCAACCATTTAGTCAAACGAAATTCAATTTGAGAAGATTCGATATCATCTCGAAACGATCGATTTACACTTTACATATGTTCTTCAAAAATTCTAATTTCCTCACTTTTTTTGCAGTTATTTTAGTTTTAACCAAAAAACCACAATATTTACATTTATTTAACGTTTTTCCCATAATTTTTCTCTTAAAATAAAAAATATTAAATTAAGATCAATTCATCATTTGAGTTTTCTTAAGAATGACAAGAATTTATATCAAAAACAGATTTTAACAAACAGTTTGTATATTCTTTGTGTGCAGGGTCCACCTGATAGTTTTTCCAGTACGTTTTGAACTCGTGATGAATAGACTCCATAGCCTGTTCGTTGTTAAAACCGTTAGATTTAATATATTTTCTGCAAATTTGTGGGTCGAGTTAATTAAACATTGACGTAAATGTTTTGCTTCTATTTTCGAACGAAAAATTAGAATTTTTGAAGAACAAATGGGAAAAGACTCGAAGTTATATCGAACCTATTCAAATTGAATTTCGTTTGGCTAAATAATTATGTATTGGGTCTCAAATGATTGTTAGGAGCTTCATCTATTCATATACCACCAATTGGCTTTAAAAATAGGCATGGGCGATAATGAAAATGATAATCGATAATTATCGATTATCGATAATCGATAATTATCGATTATCGATAATCGATAATTATCGACTTTTTTTATCGAAAATTATCAAAAAAATATCGATAATCGATAATTATTGAGATTTTGGCAATTATCAAAATATCGATATTTCGATAATTATCAAAATATCAATAGTACCATATTCTATTCTGACGTCTGCTTTAGAACTATTCAATATTCTTATGTCTACATGAATGAGTATTTCTTGTGCTTTCCTCCTTCTTATGAGAGAGTAGCTTGCCGTATTACAAGATTGTTGGAGAACAATTTGAGAAGAAGAAAAGAAATCGCTCGCCCGTCCAATATCTGTGACACGAATATAGTATCAATTATGTTTAATAATTATAAAACGATAGATATTTCGATAATTATCAAATTTCGATAATTTGATAATTATCGATAATTATTAATTTATCGATAACGATATGATTAATCAATTATCGATAATTTCCATCGATTGATATTATCGATAATTTTGAACGTCTCCCATCCCTATTTAAAAAAACAAAAAACATTAGATGTGTTTCTGTGTCTTAAGCGTTCCATATGACCCATGAAAGAGTTAATACATGGAAATTTTATATGCTATCCCTGCAAAAGGATCTCAATTTCGCTTGATAATTACTCGTAGCATATCCGTCCATCGTTTTCAGTAAAAATATCCCATGTTCACGACCTTCGAAAAATAAAGTTTTTCAGCCCCACCGTGCTGAAAGTCTGAAATTTTTTAATCTGAAGTACTCAGTTCAGTGGCAGATTCAGATTATCTGAAAATTTCATACAAAACTGAACCACTTTTCGTGACACAAGCGTCTGGACTAATATTCTGTTTGTTGTTTTGCTGGGTAAATAATATAGGGCATTTAAAAAAAAGTGTTTTAATTTTGGGGGCGAAGAGAGGATGTCAGTGAGGGTGAGTGGTGGGGACATTCAAAAACACAGAAAAACGTTTGATATGTTGTTGACCGGAAGTTGATGGGATCATTTTTGCCCATGGAAGTTTGGTATAATTTTCTTTCTAAAATTTTTTGTGTCAAATGTTTCTTGACTCAATCGTATATTCAATTTTTTTAAAAGTCTTTTGAGTTAGTCCTAAATTAATACAGGTCCAGACCTCAACCTCAATTTTTAAAAAAAATATTTTTTATTACATAACCCTTACAAATTTTAGATTCGTATCGTATTTTTATATTGGTTACCATGCATTTTACGAATGAGTCGTCCAAACCAAGAAGCGTATGAGTTAGAAAAAGCTGAGAAAAAATCGCAACAAATTCAAAGTGTGGAATTAAAAGAAAGGTAAGTATTCACAGGGATCGCGAATATTTTTTTTTTTTGGTTTTTTATTTAAAAGCGAAAAAAGGCTGCAAAGCGCAACCAGTAAAAAACGACCTTTTCAAAAACAAATATTTACAATAATTTAATTTACAATTTTTTTTTTGTTTAAATAAAAATAATTTAATAGATCATCAAAATCGCTGTTAGCAAACGTACTTGATATTGATGATGACTTTCGTTGCAACCACAGTTGCATTGGTGCTACATTGCCACATCAACCGACTTACTACCGAACAGTTTATCGGTAAATACAAGACTAAATTTTTAATTGTTCCGCCAAGAATGCCGCTTTTTATTAGCGTTGCTAATAGCGAAGACTGTTTGAAAAACCGGTTGAATCAAACATTTTTTATTGCAACACTTGGAGGTAAGTTTATATATATATATAAAGCACTGCTCGTATTTAGATGTTCACCCTATATATATTTAATTGGAAGACGGTGTCTTTATATGTGTCTATGTTTCTATAAATCTACCTCTAAGTAATTTGTTGTTTTACTGCAACGCAACTTTCTTTGTTTTATTTTTGTACTTGGCTAATAGCAACGCACTGTTTTTAGTTATTTAGTTAAGAGTAATGGACACTGCATTTGTGCGTGAAAACGTAGTACATCTATCAAAAATTAGTTAATATCACATTTTTGTTTTATGTAGGATCTGATATTTCTAGTCCCACAGACTCTGACAGCTGTTATATTGAATGAAATATTTGAACTTTTTCCCAGTCGAAGTTTTTGTCGCACACATGTAACGATACTGGGATACAAACCAAAAAACCATAGAATCTGTTGAAAACGAAAATGTGATATAAAGTAAATTTTTTTAAGTGTAGTTCTGATGACATATGTTTAAGAAATATTTTTGAAAAACGAAAAACCGCAATCCCGATCAAAAATGTGGAAAAGTACAACAACATCCTGAAATCACACCCATTTTCTAGTGGAATAGATAATTTTTAGAATTATGGAATCCTTATGGTAGCTACTGCCGTCACTAGTGTAAAATTTGTAAACTCTCTAATAGCGGCTAGCGCTTACTAGCGTACGAAGTACTGGAAACTGTTAGGAATTGTTTGACGTGGAACTGAAACGCGAAGTGAATACCGAACAGAATGTTGTTGCTGAAGGTTTAATTTCGGTCCTTGGACTTTGGTCGAAGTGTTTTCCGACCTTAACGAAGAACTGATATCTTATAAGTTTACACCTACGTTTGTAACACGTCGAATTCGACTCCGTGAGTGCATGAGTAACGGGAGACCTATTGTGTTTGTTCAGATATGCCCTACTGGCCCTATGGGCATTCGGGCGGCTATAGAAATGTTATTCGTTTTTGTGTGCATAAAGGGTAACGATGTGCTTTTTAAAAATTACGGCCTCTGTCTACTTACTTACTTAGGCGGGCACTACAACCTACTATTGGTTTTGGCCTCTTCCATCAATCTTCTCCAATCGGACCTATTCCGCGCCAACGTCCTCCAGTCGCTCACTCTTAGTACTTTTAGATCAATTTTCGTGAAATTCTCTTTAACAATGTCAATGTTCCATCCAATTAAGTCTAGGTCATCAGCATATCCTAACAACTGACTCAACTTTCTGAAGATTGTACCACTGGTTTCCACGTCGCTCTCTCTTATCACCTTCTCAAGAACACTGTTGAAGAGTAAAGCTGCCAAGGCTTCAAAGGTATCAGATAGATTGTTCCGAATTCTGACCTTGGCTATCACATGTGACAATGTCATTCTAGCCAAATGAATAGGTTTTTTGGGGTAACCAAGTTCCACCATCGCATTCCATAGTTTCCTCCGAAAAACCCTGTCATATGCCGTTTCAAAATCAACAAGCAAATGGTGTAGAGCAACATTGAACTCTCTGCATTTCTCCATGATCTGCCTGATGCTAAACAACTGGTCTGTTGTTGAGCGATCATTGCGGAATCCACCCTGGTATTCACCAGTTGTTGGTTCCGAATACGCCATGTGACGCTGCCGTAAAATATCCGCAAATATTTTGTACGCTGTGTTCAATAGATTAATTCCTATGTAGTTGCTACATTCCAATTTGTCACCCTTCTTATACTGTAACGTGCTTATTGAAAGAGTATCAATTGTCGACTGACTTTATTAACCACATTATAAATCATATGCGATGATGTGATGGATTACATTAGTGTTAGTGTCATACATGCTACATATACACTGGACAAATGATTCCAAGTCCCATTCTTCTGGCATTTCTTCACGTTCCCAAATCATCACAATCTGCTCATGTAACTGTGCACACAGCGCATCACCTCCATATTTAAAAAGTTCTCCGAGTAGATTGTCTGATCCAGGGGCCTTGTTATTCTTGAGCTTGAGAACAGAAGCCCTAACTTCCTCCAGTGTAGGTTCCGTCACACCTTGTGCGTTCGATTGTGAATCCGGTTCCGCTACTTCTTCCGTTGTTACTGTTTTACTCTGGCATAGCAGGCTCTTGAAAAATTCTGTCCATCTTTCCATGCACTGTCTCTCCTCTGCTAGTACTACACCATTTGAATGCTTGCACAGTTGGGGCTGTTGACTGTATCCGTTTTTAATGTTTTTTACTTTTTGGTACATTTTTTTGTGTCCTTTCTTTCTGCTAAATTTTGTATTTCAACGAAAACCTTCCTTTCATTTTCTGCTTTTTTCTTTCGGAGAAGTTTTCGCTCATCCTTACGTTTGGTTCGATATTCTAATGTGGCTGACCGTGTTGCTCCAGTTTGCAGAGTCCTCAACCTTGCATCGTTCTTCGCATGTGTTGCAAGCTTACATTCGTCGTCATACCAATCATTTCGAATACCTCCAGTTTTCCACCCAATGGTCTCTGTTGCAACACTCTCTATTTCTTGATTAATCCTGCTCCATGTATCATTAATTGCTGCCGGTTCTGCCTCCATGTCTGCAATTATCCGTTCCTCTATCTTCTCCACATACAGTCTGCTTGTGTCCATGTTCTTCAGCTTATCGGTGTCAAATCTCCTCACCACCTCTCTGTTTTTAGCCTCAGCCCTGATCCTAGCTCGAAAGACCACCCTAACCAGATAGTGGTCAGAGTCAATGTTCGGTCCTCTGCAGCTTCGTACATCAAGGATGTTAGAGTTGTGGCGTGTATCGATGAGCACACGGCCTCTGTCTATATAAGTGAAATTAGCAAAGAATCAGTCCGTCTGTCCGCCTGTCGATACTGACACTTGTGTAAAACGCATCCGATTTACGCGAGTGAAGCGTTTGCGTGGCTCAACATCTGCTGGTGTCGGTTAACGGAACAATTATCAACGTAACAACATTCATCGATAAACATAAATACAGGCTTTCGATCCGGTGATTCAATAAACATTCGATTGGTGGCATTCAGACAAGCAATTGACTGGTGGTTTCGATGCGTATTCTCAGGCAATCGGTCGACGAACGAGTTGGATGGAAAAAGTGCAAGCAGACGATTGGTATAGTTGTGATTGGATTGAACATTTGCCAAGCCAGGCAAACGTGGAAAGTATCGGATAACGCCATTTATTGTATTTTTTGAATTTGTACAATTTCGACAAGAAATATTGCGTTTTCTTAAATACTAATTAGTTCTGCGTTTCGGAAAATGTCCATTTTGAAGCCTTATAGCATCTAGTTGTTTCACTGAGAATTGGTTTTTATTAGAAAACTATTCACGATTAATCGAGAATTGAAAGTAGAATAAAAGCAGGGTCGTGTCCACCTCAAAGAAAATAAGATATTCCAGAAAATCGCTTGAGACAAAATGGGATCCCGTGATGCATTTCATAGTTAAAAATTTACTTTTACAAATGACTGTTAAAATATGTGATGCAGTTTGCGTTTTACATAGATTCGCCAGCAGATCCACAAACGCACACCCTTTTTAATGTGCCTTTTCGCACAAACCATTCTGTCTCGTAGTATGTTTTGGATTACTTGTACTTGTACAGTTTACTTTACACAGTGTACGCGCTAGTAGGCCAGCCGGAAACCATCTGGTAATAAATATTTTGCCTTTAGACGAATTAACCAAAACCAGCTGAGCTCCTAGTGCGAATATAGCCTCATTTCATACTTTCCGTTCACGTTCACTTCGTGTAAAAGTTTAGTCCGTTGGAATTTCCCACTCGGAAATATATATTATACACTTGTCACGAAGAAGTCGAGGCTTGCCGAGACTGATAGTGACAAGTGTGTTGTGTGTACTCTATTTTATCACATAAGCGAAAACGAGACAACAACCTGAAGTGTAATTTTTGAATTATTCTTCTAGTTAAGTAATTTTGACACATTGCAAACAGTGATAGTTATACGCGAATTGCAAAGCCTTCTTTTCATCGAGGTTTGCGGTCAAAAAGTGTTTTTTAAGCGAAAAATATATAAAACTTGTAACGTTTTTAGAATGAACCAAATATTTAAGTAATATTTTGACATTTTTTAATAAAAATTGTTAAAATAAGCCATTTGTTTTCGATTGACATGTCTCTAACATATATCTTATTCGTCTAATATCGCTTGGCAAATATAATTAACGCTTAAACGTTTTAACGCACATTTGAAGAGTGTTATTTATATTTTAATGTGAGTCAACCAGTAAATTGAATTTATTGCCTAACCACCCGGAAAGTTGTAGTTACATGTACATTTCCTCCCGCTCCACTCCTCCCCCACGGAAAGTGATCATTACATGAAGCACCTTTTTGTGACCGTGAAGGAAAGCTCAATCCCTACCAAGTAAAGGAAAGCTCTTCCACCCCCGAGTGAAGGAAAGTTCTTTTTTCACAGGAAAAATACCTCATTTGAAATATTGTTTTGAATTATTGAACGCTGAAATCGATATGTCTATTGTTTTATTGCTGATACCATAAATTTGTGGGTTGAGTAAATACGCACATACATGAGCTAATTTATGTAAAATTCTCGAAAACAAAAATAATAAAAAGCATGGAATTAAAAGTCGCTCACTTATTCACTCTTTTCGCAAGAAAAATCACATGCCGCTCTGCATATTTACTTCCCTTCACCACAAAATTTATTAAAACACCAAGAAAATCAACAAATATTCAGTAAACTAATAGAAGTTGCATGTCACCCAAGCAGTGGTATCACTAATGTAGCATTTGTGATGTTTTCGGAATCAAAATTTTTTGAAGAAATATGAACTAGGTTCGTTCCTATGCGCTTCAACGTTTTTTAGCCCCGTACGAAGTACAAAGGGGCTTATAGGATTACGATGCCGTGTGTAATTGATGGAATTCGAAGCAGACGGTAAGGGCAAAGTGTTTGCCTATGTTCATAGATAACGAATCCGCAATAAAAATTTTGTCTGTCCGTCTGTCTGTCCGTCACGTCGATATCTTGAGTAAATCAAATCCGATTTCAAAATTTTTTTTTCCCTGAAAGATAGTCAAAATAGTGAGGCTAAGTTCGAAGATGGGCATATTTGGGTCGGCCCTTCGTGAGTTAGGGCCGCCTAAGTGCTTTAAGGTCTTTTGGGGATATTTACGGCAAAAAAAAAACGATGGAAATGCAAATGAAACGGCAAAAGATAGGTATTGTCGATACCGATCCAGGAAAAAAAAGTTTATTAAAATCGGGTGAATGGACCGTGAGTTAGGGCCCTAGAAGTGAAAGGCTACTCGGCCCTAAGTGTATTTTGCATATAACTCGAGTAAATTTCATCCTTTTTTCGTAATTTTTGTTTCATTTGAAAGGTAATCGAAGCCCGAATATAATGTGGCGAAAAACGTTTTAAATTTGGGTCCTTGGACTGAGGTCGCTCCTCGGCCCTAAGTGTATTTTGCGTATAGATCGAGTAAATATCATCCAATTTTGCTAGTTTTTGTCTTATATGAAAGGTAATTGAATACCGAATAGAATGTGGTGAGAAAAATGTTTGAAATTTGGGTCCTTGGACTGAGGCCGCTCCTCGGCCCTAGGTGTATTTTGCATATAAATCGATTAAATCTCATCCAATTTTGCTAGTTTTTGTCTTATATGAAAGGTAATTGAATACCGAATAGAATGTGGTGAGAAAAACGTTTTAAATTTGGGTCCTTGGACTGAGGCCGCTCCTCGGTCCTAAGCGTATTTTGCGTATAGATCGAGTAAATATCATCCAATTTTGCTAGTTTTTGTCTTATATGAAAGGTAATTGAATACCGAATAGAATGTGGTGAGAAAAATGTTTGAATGGGTCCTTGGACTGAGGCCGCTCCTCGGCCCTAAGTGTATTTTGCATATAACTCGAGTAAATTTGATCCGATTTTCCTAAATTTTGTTTCATTTGAAAGGTAATCGAACACCGAATAGAATGTTGTTGAAAAAAAAAATTAAATTTGGGTCCTTGGATTAAGGCCGCTACTCGGCCCTAAGTGTATTTTGCATATAACTCAAGTAAATTTCATCCCTTTTTCCTAATTTTTGTTTCATTTAAAATGTAATTGAACACAGAATAGAATGTTGTGGAAAAAAATTTAAAATTTGGGTCCTTGGACTAAGGCCGCTCCACGGCCCTAAGTGTGTTTTGCACATAACTCGAGTAAATTTGATCCGATTTTCCTAATTTATTTTTCATTTGAAAGGTAATCGAACACCGAATAGAATGTTGTTGAAAAAATAAATAAATTTGGGTCCTGGGACTAAGGCCGCTACTCGACCCTGAGTGTATTTTGCATATAACTCGAGTAAATTTCATCCGATTTTCCTAATTTTTGTTTCATTTGGAAGGTAATCGAAGGCCGAATAGAATACTGTTGGAAAAAAAATAAATTTGGGTCGTTGGACTAAGGCCGTAACTTGGCCTTAGGCCTCTCAATAATTTAAAATTTTAGGTCAACTTGAAATTTGTGTTACATTTGAAAGGAACGTCGTATGGGGCTTCGTAATTGCGCTATGCGCAATTTCTAAGATGTACACATTTCATAATAATTTGACTTCAACTACGTTTACGGGTGCAATAGGTCTACGGTCAAAGTAGGGTGACAGACGCACTAGCGTCACGTACGCAATAGATATACGGGTTCGTACGGGGCTCAGTCGCAGCAAACGCTCCGACTGTTCTGATGGCTCGTTTTTGTTTTGTTTGCATTTAGTTTTGTATGCATACGATATACGAATTCATTTTACATTTTATTTCTGAGCCGATTTTCCAGATCTGGTAGGCGTAATATAAATATGCGAAGTAATTTATCAATTATGAATATTTTTTTTTTGGATTTTTACAAACCAAATCCTAAAATAATATGTTTTTGAACTTCTGCTTCCTCGCGGTACAGATGCACTTGTAACTACAACTTTCCGGATGGTTAGGCAATAAAATACCATACATTGGATGCTTGGAAAGCATTCATCACTCGGGATCAATTTGTGATACTTGCGAACTCATTCGTGTGTTTTTAAGCAACTCGGTTTGGAAACTGTTATTTTGACTTGTGTTACTCGGCTCGTATCACAAATTGATCCCTCAGGTAATGAATGCTTTCCGTCACATCCAATGTAATCTAGTCAGTTGCCTCACGTTAAAGCAAAATACAGAAGCCATTTACACGGTCTCTGCTGTAATCTACTATTGATTTGCTGATTTTTGTTTGTTTAAAAAAAAATCTAAATTTTTTATTTCGTTGCACTCGATTAAAATTAGGAAATAGCACATTTTTGTTTTTCACAGGTACAATTTATATCTAGACCCCCAGATTCTGACAGCTGATGGCATGAATTTTTTGAATTTTTTGCCAGTGGAAATTCTCACAAGCCCTAAGACAATGCCCTAAAAACCATTTAATATTGACAGTTGTCAAAATCTGTGAATTTAGAAAATGTACTCACGGAATTTTGAAAACCGACATATTTTCTGTTTCTGTGTTTTGCTTGAGTTTCTGAGTTTCTCCATATAAAAATACATACAAAATTCACAAGAAACCAGTAGACCACAAAACAGAAAATGTGTCGGTTTTCAAAATTCCGCGAGTGTAGCATCTGTTCAAATAAAAATTGTCGTATTTCGTAATTTTTTCAGCTGGGAAGTGCAGGAAAACAAGAAAAATATACCTTTCAAATACTTTGTACAACTTAAATTGTGACGACAACTTTTGCATCCATCGTTTGTTACTTCAAATTATTTCATCTGAAGATTGACGTAAGAAAATTTCACAAAAAAGATGCGCTGTTTTTCTGATCCACGAACCCAATTTTCAAAAATTGATGGATTGGTCTAGTCAATATCTATCATGTGACATGTAGAACATCAATGTTGAGCAGGTTCTTCTAAAATTAACCGTAAGGCATTTTCGAGCCAAATTGAGTTTGCGATGTTTTTCACGTGCATCTCCGGAAGTTTGCGATGATGGCCGATATGTCAAATGAAAGGTATTGACGAGAACAATAAAAAAATGAATATCAGGCTCGTAGATGATTTAGTCCACAATGCAAAAGTTGTTGTCGTCAAAATTTGAGTGTTAAAAAGTCTTTGAAGGGTTTACTTTTCTTGTTATCACTGTATGTTTTTTTTTATGTCCTCCACTGTGAAACCGGTTCTTTACTATTAAACAAAATTAAAATTATAGACAGTCTGATGATGGTCATATTGGTGAAGGAAGATTACATGAAACAATATCACATTCGTGCTTTAGTTCGTCCGCTGAATACGAATTAGCACTAATACTGAAGGAGCTGCGTTGGATTACCGATCAGGTTGGAAAATTAATTACATTATATACGAGGCATCATTCTTAAAATACTCCCGTTCTTACTAAATAATCACATTTATACCCAAATATAATTTTCTTATACAAAAAATGATGAATCACACATAATACTAATGATAATATTTGATAACCAAAAGTGGTAATGATAATGATAATGATAATCCTAAAAGCGCAAAAGCTATACTCGTAATATTTTAAGAATTTTCGAATTTTAGAGCCTCCATTCTCAATTCTCAAACGTTCGTAACTTTAAGAATTCGTAATTGACAGTTCTTATGGGATTATATACAGGAAACTGTCGAATATTTGGAAGTACGCACGCATGAGAATCGAGCTCCGTTTCATATTTTCGCCAGCGCGTTTTTTCATATATTTCATAGAAAGTTCGTTTAAAAGACAAAGTTATAGAGTTTCACATACTATTCGACACGTACTTCATTTTTCTTGGTTATACCAGATTTCCAGGAGTAGTGAATAAACCAGTAGGATACAAAATATATAGAACTTTATAGTAAAACGTCCATTCCAATAGAATATTACAATTAGATTGACCAGTATACTGAAACAATGAATTAACTGAATTAGAACTAGTGAACTACGTTAACTCACTTCAACAAGAAATCTAACAATTTTATCCCCAAAAGTCTCCCATTTGGGAGCTATGAAAGTTTTAAGTGCGAGCTATGTCAGCCTTAACTCGGAAAATATGGCAGATATAAAGTTCGGTTCAAAGAGAAAGTTATAGAGTTTGGGATTTTAGTCGACACATGTTCCAAGGTTTTTCAACAAAGTCGATGATTTTATTGCGTTGTACCAGATCCTCAAAAAAAACTTCTTACAAAAGAACTGATATCGCCCAAAACCACTTACAGTGGTGGTGTGACACAAGTCCTTTTATCCACTTATAAAAGAACTGATATCGGTGGGGTTTACGCTTACAGCTTCGACTCACAAAAAAACGAAAATTGCACCGAAAAAATTCTATAAAAAAAATGGAAGAGACTATTGGCACCGGGTGCCAATAGTCCCTTTATAATACTGTGGCTAATGGCACTGGGTGCCAATATAGTATCTTTATAATACTGTGGCTAATGGCACCGGGTGCCAATATAGTATCTTTATAATGCTGTGGCTAATGGCACCAGTTGCCAATAGTCTCTTTATTATACTAATGCTAATCGCACCCGGTTCCATTAGCCACAGTATAATAAAGAGACTGTTGGCACCCGGAAAAATAAAAATAAAAAATCTGGATATTTCGAAAATTAAACTTGTTTTGTACACAATCCTAGGGAATTCATCTTTTTACGAAATGGAACGTAAAGGCGGATTGTTCGATCCTGAGGAATTCAACGTTTTACGAAATGTAATGTAAAGGTAATTTGTTCGATCTTAGGGAATTCGTCCCTTTACGAAATATAACGTAAAGACGGGTTGTTCGATACTAGAGAATTAATCCTTTTATGAAATAGAACGTAAATGTGTTTTGTAGAATACGAGGGAATTCATCCTTCTACGAAATGAAACGTTAAGCCGTTTTGTTGGATCATAGGGAATTCGTCCTTTTACGAAATTTGACGTAAAGGTATCGAAGGTATCGGCCTCTACGTTACATTTCTCAATAGGATGAATTCCTTAAGATCGAACAAACTACATTTACGCTATATTTCGTAAAAAGATGGATTACCTTGGACTCTGTACAAAACAAGTTGATTTTCAAAATAATCGGAATTTTTATTCAAATTTTAATTTTTCCGGGTGCCAATAGTCTCTTTATAATACTGTGACTAATGGCACCAGGTGCCAATCATCATTTATTTTATTTTATCACGTTTAATGACCAAATAACAGGCTATAGGAAGCCCAATAACAATTCAGTCAGTACAATAGAAAATAAATAATCGAAAGAAAGTTACATCAAAATCAAAACCATTAATCACATATCGAAAAGCGAATTTACCAAACAAGCCAAGACTTCACTGATTTTTTAAAAGCAAAAAATTTAGAATTTATAACATCGACACCGCGAAAGTATAGATCGTGATTACGCTGGCATCTATAAATCGGTGCATTAAATTGGAAATTAGTATACTTTGGCAAATAGAAAGTTTGATTCTGGCGAGTGATTCTGGATGGATGATTAAAGGACAGCTTCAGACAAAGATTTGAATCAACGTGACCGTGGACCATTTTGTAAAGCATAATTCCATCGTTAATCACACGCCGACTTTCCAAAGAGCGAAACTTTAAATGTTGCAACCGATCACGATAAGGAGGTCTCGGATGCGCGATGTTATCTGTAATATAGCAATCTCGTAAATTTCTTCTGCACCTTCCTTCTCAATACAATCAATGGCATCTGCATAAAATGGGCACTAAACTGTCGAACAATACTCAAGCCGGCTGCGAATTAACGAAGAGTACATACTTTGTTGATGTGAAAAGTACCTGCCGCACCGGAATATGAAACCAAGAGTTCTGAATCACTTACGAACAATGTCTTCGATATGCTCATTGAAGGATAGTTTATCGTCAAAAACAACTCCCAGGTCTCTTTTTAAAGAAACTCGCTCAAGCACAACATCTGCAACGGCATAGGAGAATAATGTCTTATTTCGGCTGTGAGATGTCGACATTACGGCACATTTTTTCACATTTAGAGCCATGTTGTTGATTCTACACCACTCCACCACTTTCTCGAGATCGTCTTGGAGTAATTGGCAATCATAACTGTCACTGATAGACCGGTATAGCTTAAGATCATCCGCAAAACCAGAACAACTTGTTAGCGAGGAAAGAAAATGATAAACAACAGCGGTCCAAGGATGGAGCCTTGGGGAACACCCGAAGAAGGTACGAATTCGTCTGATCTTAAACTACCAACAACTAAAGTCTGGGACCTGTTGCGCAGGTACGACGAGAACCCAAGCACCATACAAACCGGTACACCGAAGCTGATTAGCTTACGCAAAAGTACATTGTGGTCCACTTTTTCAAATGCCTTTGCAAAGTCGGTATAAATCGTGTCCGCCTGACCACCATTTACAATAGCATCAGCAACCGTTGAAACGTATTCTATCAGATTAGTCTGCGGCGATATCTTCGTAAAAAAACCATGTTGGGAATGGTGGATACCAGATTTCATTTGATCAAACAGTCTATTAAAAACTAACCTTTCATCATCTTGTCTTACTCCGCGGGGGAGCATAATACACCAACAAATTGCCTTCATCGCACACGGTTCAGCGCCAAGGCTGTCACTTTCACCAGGTGCCAATAGTCTCTTTATAATACTGTGGCTAATGGCACCGGGTGCGATTAGCCATAATATGGGTGCCATTAGCTACAGTATTAAAAAGAGACTATTGGCAACCGGTGCCAATAGCATTTTCGAAAAAAAATTACCAAAAAAATTTTGCGTCACAAGTGGCAGATGTTTTTTTATAATTGTCAGCCTTTATTCGATATAATTTTACACATAATTTAAAATTCTTCTTCGCTAGATTTTTCACCGACTAGTCAGGTCTCTACATTATAATCGAAATTAGATATCCGAAAAAGTGATAGACACCACCATCATAGAATCGTCAAAGCAAAAATTTGGCAGTTAAAAAAACCTCTTTAAAATTTTTCAAAGAATGAGAGAAAAACAAAAATAAAACAAATTAAATTACAAATTAAAGATAGAAAAAATGAAGAAAAAGAAAAAAGAAAGGATGAAAACAATCATAATCACCGCGTTATGTGCCTGATTCAATGATTCATGCCCAGAAACTGCGCACTTGTTAAAAAATTCATCGGCTTGGCGTTGCACCAAGCGGTCGACAGGATCGATTCCGGACATTCCTAAGAGCACGTTCGTTGGGAAGGTCCTCGGTACATTTTGGATGTATTTCAGAATTTTGAGTCACCTTCAATTTTCCGTGATTCGTGTGTGATGTGCCTATCCATACTGTCGACGCGTACGTCGCGTCATCTTGAAACGAATTATGGTTTTATACAACTTCAGCTTGGATTCGGTTGATAGCATTGAATGACTGCAGAGGAGCGGATAGAGTGCTTTAAAGCTGTTTAGTGCCTTTGTCCTGCACGACTCATTTTGTCTTGTGAAATTTAGCAGATTGCAGATCTTGAGGAAAGTAATGTTAAGAAAATTGTTAAAATACGGAAAAATACGTCCTGAAACAAAGGAGAAGCGGAAAAACCGAATCATCTGCCTTTTGTGACGTAGGCATGGGCGATAATGATTTTGATTATTGATAATTATGAATTATCGATAATCGATAATTTTTTCTATCGAAAATTAATCAAAAAATATCGATAAAGCTATAAAAATACTTGAAATTCTATCAGGAATTCCATTTAAATATTTAATGCATATAGTATGCAAATGCAACAGTGCGAAGTTGTCATTTTCGATCATTTTCGACCATACGAATAAAAAAAAATTAATAATTATCGAAATATCGATTTTTTGATAATTATCGAATCTCGATATTTTGATCATTATCGATAATTATCAAATTACTGATAATGATATGATTAATCAATTATCGATAATTTCTTTCGATTGATAATATCGATAATTTGGAACGCCTCCAATGCCTGTTGTGACGCAAAATTTTTTTGGTAATTTTTTTTCTATAATTTTCTCGGTACAATTTTCGCTTTTCTTTTTATGAGTCGAAACTGTAAGCGTCCCCTCCACCGATATCAGTTCTTTTGTAAGTGGATGAAAGGACTTGCGCCACACCTATACTGTAAGTGGTTTTGGGCGATTTCCCAGATATGAGCCTTAAAACGAGGGAAAAAGCGGGCAGTTTGTAACCACTCTGTAAAATAGATGAAAGAACGGACGACGCCTATGGTGGGAGAAATTATAGAAGTCAAATTTTCAACGATTAGCGTCCAATTCTCATAATTTATAATTCCACATTCGATGTCCATGTTAACACACATACGTCTCAACTAGAGATGAGCGGGCACGGGCATTTCCTTAATAATTTGATAACGGGCGCCTAACCGATGCACGTTAAAAGCCCGGTTCTTGTTTTCGGAAAATTTTAGATCGAATTTAATGTTTTACTATGAACAGGATTTAAATTTATTGTCAATCGCAATCTAAAAATCAATGTAATCAAATGATACGTGAGTATAAAGAGAAAATAAAAGTTAATACGATAATTTCTAGCATGTATTGAAATGGGTTTACGAAATTGATGGGCACGGGCGCGGGCTTATCGAAAATCTGCGGGCACGGGCACGGGCTCTAAAATTGAAATTTACGGGTAACGGGCGCCACGGGCAAAAAAATTAGGTATGCCCGCTCATCTCTAGTCTTAACATTGGTATGCATGTGGAATGAATAAGAGAATTGGATTGTGACTTCTTATTTTTTTCGCCGACAGTATTGCTAGTATTTTGCAATTAGTGGCAATCATAACAAACTGATTTTAATAAATTTTCTGTTTATCTTTTTCCAACAGCTCAAAAAAGAAGATGAAAGCAGTGATGTTACTCGAGATTGGAAGTTTGCTGCAATGGTGGTAGATCGTTTGTGCCTTATCATATTCACGCTTTTTACTATTATTGCAACTTTAGCAGTGTTAATATCAGCGCCAAATTTCCTTGTTTCATCGTCGTAACAAAATAGTTATTTATTTTTTTATTTTAAAATACAGGGACAGCATATTAAGTTTACTATTTTATTGGTTACATTCATTCCACACGTTCGAAGTTAATTTCATTGCATAAGGTAACATTTCTACGCGAAAATCATATTTCCAATATGATCTTATTAATATTTAACATCGGCAAAATGAAACAGCACATATCTTACTAAATTCATGTTAAGCAACATTTTACGACTTTTACTTGTTTTCGTCCAAAAGCAGTAAGTGTTGCTCAGCATGGTTTTTTAACTTTCTTTTTCATATTTTAATTTTTATTTTCATAAAGTACAGTTAGAGGCAGTGAATTTTCAGCATTAATTTCGTACAGCTGTTTTTCAGCTGATCCACACAAACCATCAAAACTGTTTACACGTCTTTATAGGGTTTTACTACTACCACGCACGCGCGTGTAGCAGCTTCAACCGTATAAACGAATATAAGCAGTTTTGATTGTATGTGTCGATCAGCTGAAAAACAGCTGAAGCAAATTAATGCTCAAATTTCACTGCCTCTGACTGTAATTGGAATTTATTCTACACTTTTTATCTAGCTGAAATAACTTATATGATTTTAGAACACCCTATTCACATGGTACAGACAGGAATTTTAGGGTGGGGGCAACGGCAGAAAAAAAGGTATGAAGAAATAAAATCATCTCAGGAAACTCAGACCCGTCCCACTCTAGCCCAATAGTAGTTACCGCCCTGAGTACATGGTCTATTTTGGGAAAATTTATGTACACGAGTCAGAACAACTGATGCAACTGAGTCTCATATGACCTGTAAACCTATTGTGAACGTGACTCTAGTGGGTCCACAACCCTAATAAGTCCAACCTTTATGCGTCCACAATGCCGAAACCCTATTGCGTACTTGGCATTATTATCCACTTAGCTCAAGTGTGGAACAACACTTTTCGATTGTATTCCAAAGAACTTTTGCATTTCTGAGATCAAATGACAAAACCATTTTTCCTCATTCACTGGTTCCACCACTTAATTTGCTCTAGAGCTTAGCGAATGTAAGGGTTTTTCATGGTCTTTTGAGTAGTATTGTAAACTTTTGGGGCTGCTGAGATGGATTCATGCCAGTTCCTAAAATTTCGTCACTTACTCATGCTTAAACATCGTTCCAGTACTAAATCTTCCGACCTATAGACTTAAAAACTTATTAATTTTACTTTTGTTAGGAACAAAGGCGACACTCGCTCAAAGAAATCACTCATGAATCTGGCAATAATCAAGAAGGCTCTTAGAATGAACTAAATCAAAGGAGACAGTTGTAAGACGATGTAAAAATGATGAAGTAATAAAAAGGTCATTGTAAAAGAAGAGGTTCAGGGGACAACATCCTCAAGTGATTCGTTTGATTGTATCGTAGTGAGTGGTTCTAACAACTTTATAACTAGTGACTTATGTTTTATACGTCTAACTTAAAACTTTTAACTACAATACCTTTAACTTATAAGTTTAGACTTATAAGTCTACTTATAAATTATCCATCATTTGCGAAAACTATCTAATAAAATTTGAATACTATGTTACTTTACCACCGCTATTAATGTTCCTCGTCAACTATATATGCTAAGAAAACTTGGTGTCAAATTTGTGTATTTTTTTTGTGATGGAAAATTTGTTATTAATAATAATTCGTCGGATGATTTTCTTTCACAAAATCCCATATCGAATTTGAGACTCCATTTTCTTATTCTAATTCGATCGATCTAGTTTTTGACTTTTTCAAAACCCAGCCTGACTTAAACTTGACCCGAATCTTCTGTACAAATTCATGAAAAATAATTAGGACGAGACTAGCGATGGCTAACCCAGATCACTAACAGAAGAAAAAAACATTGAATTATATTATCCATGTTAATTACAGTTCATACTTAATTACATTTGGAGATCCCTTTCAACCAAATAATGATAAATTTAGGCTTTGTAACAGGTACAACTCAAAATAATTTAAATTTATTTCTGGTAATATTTCTATTTCTGCTTCCGCTATGGAAATACCTTTCCAATGAGCTATCGCAAGACAAGTTTATAAATAATTCGGCAAAAAAAAAAACGTTTTTTTCATATTGAAAATTGTGGAAAATCGGACTTAGGCGAAACTCGGCCAGCAAACTTTTTCAATTTTTTTCTTTTTTATATGTTAGAGTGGACCTAATAGAAAGATAAAATGCTGTTCTAAGGTTGAAAAAAATGTACAACCTGGTCGTGGTGGTTTTTAGAATGGGAAAAAATCGGCTACTCGAAAATTTTCAAATTTTGATTTTTCGCCACCTGGAGATGATGAAGAAAAAAGTTTGTATGTGGCTTTTTGGTACCTATTGGCCACTAGAATTTTTTCTGGAGGGGTCCATTTCCGATCCCACAAAATCGACAACCCCTACTGGGAATCCCACTTGTTCATCAATTTTTCATTTCAAATTGCATGTGCACAAGTACACTAGTACACTATGACACTGATGGTCCGTTGCCAAATCGGTTGACACAAATACATAACAAACAAAATATCACTATCAGCTGTTGAATAATTGACCTTCGGTATGGGTCCGGGATGGCAATATATTTTTTTAATGTTTAAAAAAATAAATATAAACACTTTTTCTTATGGACATCATCATAAATCTGCTTTTTATTGCAATACAAACATTTTTCGTCAAAATACCACACTAAAACTTCACTACACACGCAATGCTGTTCTTCCATCAACGGCATTAAAAACAAAAGACTGGCTCAAACGAACACCTTTGCCTTCCTTACGTAACCTTGAACTCAAAATATTGACCAGGTTCCAAACGTCCTTCCCTGTTAAAGGCTGAGACTCAGTGTTGCCAATCCAAAGAACTGATATCTATAAATACCAATATCACGAAAGCCAATTAAAATTGTTTTTTTAAATTCCTAAAAAAATTGTGTTGTTTTCATTGAAATTCTAAACATTTTGACCTCGATCTCCTGTATGCAAATTAATGTTTTAACTCGTTCGCTGTGGAATACAAGAGAACCAAATAAAATATAAAGAAATAAATAAACAAAATCAAAGCATAAAAAACAAAAATGAAAGCATTTAATCAAAAAACAAAAAAAAACATGCAAAGAGCAAATTTAAAACAATTTGTCTTTTTGAGAATTGTAAAAAATTGTATGCATTTTGTGGTAAGGACGATGTAGGTACAATCACAAGATTTATAAAAAAACACAAATCAGGAAAAATTACCTTCGTATTTCCAACTTTATCCAACTTGTGCTTAATTATAAAAACTCTTTATGCAATTCAGTAAGCGAATTCGATACTTACACCGCCTGTGTGCAATGCCATATGATTAGTGAATTTGACATAAAGGTTTTTGAATTTTGCGCCAAATTTTCATTTTGACTTCGGATTTTTTTAATATTACGACTTACTACCAATGCTACTGTTAAATACAACAATTTTAGTCATGCATGATCGCAGAACAATAAGTTTCCGTAAAATTAGTGATAATTTGATACTTTTGGTAATTTGAATTTTGCACTATTTTCAACAATTGGCAGCAATTTTGGAGGATATCTGTTGGGTAGTTGTTGGACTTTGATTTTGTGAATTTTTGAGCTACTACACGCAACAAACGGACAAAACTTGATCGACTTATAGGTCGTTTTTGGATTTTAGCGCCATCTATAACTTTCTTTTCACTATCATATTTTTCTAAGATGAACAAAGGATCATAAAATCCATATCAGCCGGATTTAGCTCAATCTGTGCAAAAATGGATTTTATAGAGCCGAAAAACGTTTTGGCGGCAATGGCTCAAACACCATAACTATGGCGTTTTCAGCTGGGCAACATCGTGATTTTTCAATTGGTACCGATTACCTACAATAATCGGCAAAAAATCGTTTTTCACAAGCGAAATGAGCGAAACGCCCTTTTTGGACAACTCGCACCGGACTTAAAATTGAAAGAACAAGTAAAGACACTTACGAAGGCGGTTGGCACTCATTACATATTGTGGTAAAAGTCAACTCAAAGATTTTTTTTTGTTACGTGAAGAGATGATGAACGATGATGATGACGTATCGTTGTCCGATTACTGGTCGATATGAAGGAACAGACTAAATGTAAGACATGTTCACTCTAACTCAATAGAATCGACTTTTCCAGTAAAACACCTCCACTTCTTTAACAGAAATTATTCTTTATTCTGAGCTATGTATGAACTAATTGTAATATGCATACAGTACAGCTGCCTAATCAAGAATGGCCGGTACTGCTGCAGTAACATTGCTTTTATAGGCGAAAATCCAGTATGGCCGACTTCTGTCGTTGTCGTGAAGTTCTGGACGCTTCCTTGTCACTGGGTGCGCCACCTCTGTGTAACGTTTCGATGTAAAACGTTGCGCGCATGTATTTGAATATGATGTCACGCTACATAAGTTGAAATTGTCATAAAGACTCTCAAACCTAGTTGGCACCAGAGAAAACTTTTGATGAAAGAAACGCCTTAACCTGTTCTTTGAGAACCTTGGATAAATCGGTCATACATTGTCTCTAGTTTCATTGGATTTATCAGCAAATATTGAAGCTTTTAATTATTTTATACTATTTGCATATTTAAAAAATTTACCATATTGCTATTTTTCCCGTATACGTCAATAAATGATATACACTTGTTATAAGAACATTTTGTAAAAATATTGCTAATAGGTCGAACACAAGCGACGAAAAGAAAAACAATTACATCAATGCACTTTGTCATTCACCATATTCAATCACTCGAATCTATCATTTCACTCGTTAAATCTATCAAGTTAAATTTAAGTCAAGTTGGCCAAATGAATGAAAAAGATCTAAGAAAGCTAAGTTGTGGCCTATAAATACGGACATTTGTTCTAAGAAAAGCGCATTCAATAAAAGTATATCGAACGGGACACAAGTCCCTAAGTAACGACTTTTGATCTAAAATTCAGTAAACGACAAGTGGCACAGCAGGAAGGATGCGAACCTTCGCTCCCATAGGGAATCTGAGTTCTTGAATGGTTGCGTTATTGATGTACAACGAATGAACCAATAAAATGTTATTAGATATTGAGGTGGATTCCTGCAGCTTTCCTATCAATGTCCACCCTATTTGGTTTCATAAGCAACTGGGCCTTCAGCGGTTTGGTAAATTCGACCTGTATACAATAAACCTGCTATGTCTGCGCCAATTAATATATCGATTTCGTGATGATCAGTCGCAGTATCTGATAAACAGATGCCTTCGCTTTCTAGTTCGTGGATCCATGATCCCTTTGGCACAGGGCCTACTTTTTGGAAACTAATTTCTTGAATTTCTTGAAAAATCTCGAATTTTCTCGAATTTCTTAAAATTTCTCGAATTCGAGAAATTCGAGAAACTTCAAGAAATTCGAGAAATTAGTTTCTTGAAATTTCTTGAATTTCTCGAAGTTTTCCGAATTTCTTGAATTTTCTGGAATTTTCTGGAATTTCTTGAAATTTCTCGAATTTGAGAAATTCAAGAAATATTTCTCGAAATTTCTTGAATTTCTCGAAGTTTCTTGAATTTCTCAAAGTTTCTTGAATTTCTCTAAAAGTTTCTAAAAAGTAGGCCCTGCTTTGGCAACATGGATACAGAGCCGCATATCTTCTCGACATCTAGAAGCTCTAATTGCATCTTCGTGGTGCCACTGATGTCGATGTTGTATACGGAATGCTTCTTTGAAGCATTTTTCTTTCACTGTCCTCCAAACAGTGAATGGGCGATCATTATTTCACCAAGTGCTTTATAGACTGTCTCAGCTATGATTCTTTTTGTTACGTATGATCTTGACGAACCACTGTCAATCAACGCTCTGATTTTGAATTGCTTACCTCTATGTTCAATCGTCATTACCAAAGTTTGTAAGAAAACGAAACTGTTCAGGATCGGAGACAGGATTTGTATTTTGACAAACGGTTACGAGGTTGAGATCCAATCAATAAAACCAGCGATGGATTGCGATTGAACCGTTTATTACTCGGTTATGCACTACTTCAAAATTTCTAAAAAAGTAAACAATTTTCAATGTAAGACCGAAGTTGATACAAATTGATAACATGATTTCTTACACTTAGTAACCCTCTCTCCTAGATTCGCTATTTCGAAGTTTGTCTTTGTGTGTGCGCAGCCTGCAACCTAACCTTAACATTAGCAATTGCAAATTCATGATCTAAAGGAAATTCTTACAATTCGGATTCTTGCCGACCACTTTTCCCTCGCTGTGACAAAAAATCCAATTTAATTTACAGGAACGTGATGCCTAAATCGAACAACCAAATAATTAAAGTTCAATCGATACCGGTGCACGATAAGGCACAGAGAAAAAACATCGCGCAACCAAACTGAACTATTTACCTTCTTGGCACATCCCCCAGAAAATTCAAATGCTGGACACACAATAAACTTCGTTACGAAAAAATTAAATGAGATTCAACCGCAATTAATATGAAACTTAAAACTATCAAATTGGATTCGTTTTACTTTTACAGTGAACGACATCTCAAATGTCTCACTGTCAAATTTTTCTGAGAATTTTATTGTGTCATTGCAAATTTACAATGACATTCTCTGAAAAAAATGACAGTGAGACATTTGAGATGTCGTTCACTGTAATTGAATCCGTTTTCAATCAACTTAGAATAATGAATAAAACCAAAATGTCCTCTTCCGTCGCATGTGTCAACACTTAGCCCAACTGTCAGATAAATCAGTGCTGCCCAACAGAAACCACCATCATAAGCCGAGTTTGAATTTATTGTTCGAAATGGGTTTCTTTCGTTATTACACATAAGACGATAGTGAGAGCCTTTGCTCCCTTGACATGAAATCTTCGTTTTACAAACCTTCGAGACATGGTTGCCTTTTAAACACTTAAAGCAACTCTTTGCTTCTCTGACTCTTCTTAATCGTTCTGCTAATGCCATCTTCTTTGCAGCGTAACAATCATTATTTGGATGGGAACCTTCACAAAAGATGCAAACGGATGTCTTCTCTTTATTCAGAAGATCCGTTGTCGTAGCTGGCTCGAAACTAATTTTTCGATGTTTTGCTGCTTGTGTGTAAATGTGTGTAAAAGTTCAGCCATTCTTTGGGATGTCCACTGAATTCAACCAATTTTAGCTTTGGTAACTTGTATCGCTTCGTTTCTTCGCCTTTCGTTGACTTGTTTTCTTCATAAATGGTTTCAATGTTACTTGTTGATGCCATTGCGGTATCCATTTTACAATTGATATCGAGTCATTTGTCTCGAAATTTTTGGATCGTTTCAAGTTCTTCGTCCATTTCCGTTTGAGATAGTTCATCTTGTGTCCAGTATTGCCAAATATCATTGTCCAATTTTTCCAACATTGTGAATCTGTCCTCTGATCGTCTATACAATATCTTCAAAGTTTTCTTGTCTGCCAATTCTTCCTTGTCCAATTCTTGTTCCAACTCAATTGCTGTTCTCGAAAAAAATGTTCTCACCGAAGTTCTCTGTGACATCAGTACGGACATTTTTTCGATTGGACAAACCAATTTGTCTAAACTCCGTGGAGGATTTCTTAGGTGTCGGCTTGAATGCGTAGTATGATTCTTTTCGATACGGCTCCAATCGTTTCGGAATTTTTTGCTTTGTAATTTGTTTCTTTGGCTCTTGACTGATAACGTTATCTTTGGGTGTATCGATTCTGATAGTGGAGGAATTGAATTCGGTGATCGTGATGTTCTTCGTCGTAAAATGTGACACTCTGACCTTTGGCATAATGTCAGTATCAAACGAAATTCTTAAGAATCGGATGTTTGACCC